>NC_062232.1:37390685-37652010 GCF_902686445.1 Sciurus carolinensis
TTTCTCTCCACTTTGGATTTTTATATTAAAGTTTCATTATTGAATTTGAGGTGTTCTAAACAGCATTCAGAAGATAGTCTATTCCTGTTATTTATCCTATTATTAATCCTAATCCCCTCTACATTAGGATTGCTAAGCATATTTTAAGTAGAAGTTTAAATTGCTATATAGTGATTATAGTCACTATATAGACAGATGTTTGTTTATACATCATTTCCTTCAGGGAAATTCCTTTTTGTTTCAGACTTAATAGGCAGGTAGTCAATATTTGAAACACAATAAGAAACTCCTGAATATGAATTGTTTGTACTATTAAATCTTAATACTGCTTGTTGTCATATACCTACTTAGCTTTTAAAAGTAGTGGTTATTTTTTAACCTGGTTTGGTTTGTCTTAGTGTTGCAATGGTCAGTGTTACACATGAGAAAGTGATTATTTTTGCTTCTTTTATGGTTTAAATTGTAATTGCAACATTCAAATGGTTAAATCATTATCAGTTTCCCCAGTCATACCTCCCTTTTTTCTTTCTGTTTTAAAATATAGTTAGCAACATTTTCCATTGTTTTCTTTCCCATTTTCCTTTAAAAAAATTTTTCACAGAACTGTAGAAATGATAGAAAGAGACAGTTCTACTAATCTGCCAAACCCTGTTTTCTAGCCTCATCCCTCAATGTCCAGAATGTTGTAGAAACTTAAATTTTGGTGCCACATTTAATTAGCATGTGATGCTCTTTTATGGTACAGTTTTTGATACGTGGTCCATATTTTTCAGTATCCTTTTTAGAGTTTTGATCAATCCTATATAGTACTACATCCATCTCCTTTTTTGGAAAACAAATTTTATGTATTCTGAAACATATTTTCTTTAAAAATGTTCCAAAGTTAAAGAGTGGCAGATGTATAATTCAGCATGAAAACGAATTATTATTTATGTAGATATTGTAAGTGAATGTTTTATCTTACATTTGTTTAATGATAATACTTGAATTGATTGTTTACCAGTCTCTGCCAAGAATTTCCTACTTGTTAAAAGCAAAAACTTAATGATGTTTATGTCTTAGCACCAATTTTATACCTTAATTTTAGAACTTGGAAGAATATATCTTTATCTTTAAATAAATGCACAAAACACTCATTTGTGGAGAGATGTTGAAACTGGTATTGGGTAGACTATTCATTTACTTAATCTTTAAATTAATTGTTAGACAAGCTTAAAATTGTACTTTAATAACAATTCCACATACTTAAATCAGTTATTTTAAACTTAATTTTTTCCAAGTACAACTGGAGGTAAAATCAAAAAATTCATAGCATGTCACAAAGGAGAAATTAAGGAAGAAATCCATGGTGTGATTTAGGATAACTGTTCATAGCAGTGGAATTTCAAGCCTTAGTTTTCATTAGTGCCAACCAGAACAGGTGATTCATAAGATTTATTCAGGGTAGCAAAAGTATAGTAAAATAAGGAAAATTAATTTTGTTCCAACCAGTATGGTTCTATAATTTGAAATAAAAAGTAGCTAAGTCCTTCTTAAGTAAATAAAGTTACTGAATTTTTGATGGAATTCTGACATTAATTTTAATTTTCACATTCTTATTTGAAATTATAATATGTTAAAAGTACTTGATATTTTAATGCATTGACTGGTTTTGAACATGTGATAATTTGATAAGTTAGTTAACCTAAAATGATTAGAAAACTCAGGATTATTTCTTACTGATTTTCTAAGTTGGGTAGAAATTTTAAGAAATTGAGAATATCTTTTTTCTTACATGAAAAGAATTACAGATTTAGGATAAATCTATCATATCTTAAGAATTTATAATTTTAATAACTGATACATTCGTTAAGGGAAAAGAAACCTTAATTACTAATAAGTAATTATTAAATGCAGCATCTGAAAATGAATAGCAGCTGTACACATTGTTTAAAAAATTAGTATAATTTGATGTAAATTTTAATAGATGAGAGTCTTGCTGAATTTTATTAGCTCAGGAGTTGGGAAAAAATTATTTTAGATTTGAGAAAAGAAAGGAAAAAAATTCCAGGTTTAAACTCTCTCTGTGAGACTTGTCACAAAGATATTCTGTTTTTTTGCTAAGATGAGACATAGAGAGACATATTTTATTGTTATCTAGACATTTTTTGATCAGGTTAACATTTGATGGAAAAGAATCTTACGGTAGAAAGGAAATTAGAGCCCATATTTGTTCTTTAGGTGAGGAAAATATGTTGGAAAATTACAAGCAAAATAAAGAATGTCATCAGTAATCTATGTATTGTGCTTTTATTTTTCTGCAGTGAAAGATATAAGAATCAAGATAAGTTTTCTAAAATTAATAATCATTCTTAATTCTTTCCTGATGGATCCAAATTTCATAGATTTGTGTGAACACTTAGTTTTTTAATTAGGACTTAATTCAAGATTGTTTGTTTTCTAAGTAAACATACAGCTGATTTATTCTCCCTCCTTTTTTAAAGGAATCTAGGTAAAAATGGCCTGTCTAACAGTAGCATTTTGTTGGATAAATGTCCTCCTCCAAGACCACCATCTTCACCATACCCTCCCTTGCCAAAGGACAAGTTGAATCCACCTACACCTAGTATTTATGTGAGTCTGAATTAACTGACTAGAAATCAATCAAACCAGTGTTTGCACCTACCTGTTTTTCATAAAATCTTTGTTTAAGTCAACATGGATGCCCTTTAGGAAGTGTTAAAATTATTGGAAGCAGCGCGAATATCTGGGGGAGGGGGAAAATACATTGAAAAAGCTTTTGCAATAACATTTTATAAATGCCTTCTTAGCTATTAACTGTCATTCTATTAGAATAGTGAAAAATATTTTTACTGCTTTGATTTTTGAGCCATATTAGACAAAAGCTAGCAAAATGTGTAACTTTTTTTGAGTAAACTGGGTTTTAAATCTGCATTCTACTAGTTGTATGGACTTTAATGTTCATTTCATTTTGTACATCTATCAAGAGAAAAAAGATATTTACCTTCAAAAAAGTATTTTGAGAACAAAATATGTGGTAATAGATGTAAATACTAACCTACTAAAAAGCTTAGGTTATTTGAAATGTTTAAAACTGGGTATTAGGTTTGCTTTAGAAATCTAGGTAAATGATATAGGAAGATTATTAGAGTGAAATCAAAGCAATTCCTCCTTTATGTTTTTCCTAAATAAATCCTGCTGCTGCATTTCCTTCCATCTTCAAACTTCTACCCCAAGTGAAAAACATTTTAAAGTACATATAAAGTTAGGATAATGTACGTAGAATTAGCTTACATACATAAGATAATACTTGAGTTTGTTTTGGAAATTTGGCCCTTTTGCTCTGTGGAGACCAATTGGTAGTAATTGTTCCTCCAACTGGTAGTTATTAATCCCTTTCTGTGTAAAGGGGAGCAGTGGGATAGACGTGTAATAAAACTTTTAAACTGAGGTCCAAGGAGAAAAATGCACAATTGAAATCTATCTTTTATGGGTCTTCTTTAGTCTGCTTTTGCTTTGATAATACAGTTTTTTAAACATTTTGATTTTCTTTTTTCCCCTACTTTCTTATGATTTTTTTTTTAAAGCACATAACATGAAATTTACCATTTTAACCATTTTTGGATGTACAGTTATTAGGATCAAGCATGTCCACATCGTTATGCAACCCGTTTCTGACACTTTTGCATCTTGCTGAACTGAGAATCTGTTCACTGAACAAAACCTCCTTTCCCCCTCCCCGTAGTCAACCTTCATTTCCATTTCACTTTGTGCTTCTATGAATTTGTCCACTTTAGATGCCTCATATAAGTGGAATCATGGAATATGTGTCTTTTTATGACTGGTTTATTTCACTATACTGTCCTCTGGGTTTATCAATAACATGCAATCCTTTTTAGGATTGAATAATATTTAAAACACTTTGATTTTGATGTTTTAAGTTTCATTTCTCCCACATATTTTTTTCAAGATACAGCAAACAAGAGAAATGTATATGGTTACTGTCTAATTATAACTATAATCAAGAGACACAATGATAAAATCCTGTAAAATGTAAAATAAAAATAGTAGCATGAGACATTATTTAAATTGAATTAAATAATGAGTATGAATGTGGAACATATTTAAATAAAAGCTATTTTCCTGAGATCTAACCACATATTTTAATTTTACAGTTGGAAAATAAACGTGATGCTTTCTTTCCTCCATTACATCAATTTTGTACAAATCCAAACAACCCTGTTACAGTAATACGTGGCCTTGCTGGAGCTCTTAAATTAGGTAAGCTTTAAATTACAAAAGAAAAATATTTGTATATTTCTTTTTACCTTTTATCATTTAAAAGCACTGGCAGATACTTTTGTTTTATTTTTCCGTTTTCGTATTTTCATTTTAACATTTTCTTAGAGAAATGGAAAAAATATGTATCACATTTTTCATTCATTATTTGAATTTGTGATGGTGATATTGGTTACTGGTAATTTTGTGATAGTTTTTAAATTTTGCTTTTATTTTGGTTTTAATGTGATTTAGATTAACTCAGGAAAAATTTCGAAATATAAATAGTGGGTGAAATTTAATGTTGCTAATATGTACTATAGCCCCATTAAATATTTCCTAGCATCAGCAGAAATTACATAAGTGAAACTTTGATCCTTGGACACTTGTCTGTTGGGATGGCATGACAGTAGATTAGTCTAGGGCTTCAGTGTATAATTCTGCCAACTTGATACATAGCTCAGAGTATATAGAGAACCCAGTTGGTTTTTAGGAGAACCAGTTGCAGTACTATAAAATAATTTCCCTTTTTCTTAAAAAAAGGGGGGGGACAACTTATTCTAAATATATATTTTATTTACTAATTGTTTTTTATTTATTTATAAAGACCTGGGACTTTTTTCTACTAAAACTTTGGTGGAAGCTAACAATGAACATATGGTAGAAGTGAGGACACAGTTGTTGCAACCAGCAGATGAAAACTGGGATCCCACTGGAACAAAGAAAATCTGGCATTGTGAAAGTAATAGATCTCATACTACAATTGCTAAATATGCACAGTACCAAGCTTCCTCATTCCAAGAATCATTGAGAGTAAGTATTTCCTTCCTGAAGATTATCTTAGAATTTTAAAACTTATTTTGTTGTACTATCCAGTTTGCTCTTAGTAAAGTCTAAGCGAATCTATAGGTTGATAAATTAAATATCATTGGGGGGGAAATAGAATGATAAGCCAAAAAGATCCTTCATTTCTGGGACATTTCTATTTAGGGCAGTGTTTCTTCAGCACTATTGACATGTTGGGCTGTATAATTCTTTGTTGTGGGGTACTGTTCTGTGTGTTGCAGGATATCTAGTAGTATTCCTGGACTCCAGAGAATCTCCAGACATGCCACATACCCCTAGAGGGCAAAATTGTCCCTGGTTGAGAACCAACAATTTACCAAGTAGACAAACCAAGTCTCAAGTTTGCTTTATGCTTCCAAAATTCCTAGTCTTGTGTCTCATTTTTTTCTTCTGCCATATTAATATTATCTGATAGACAGCTCTTCCAGGAAGCATTAGTCTTTTTCCTACCAGTCTTAGCCCATAAGAGAAAGCTGAGGGTGAGGTAGAAATTTAGAGAAATTATTTAAAAAGATATGGAAAATTATAAAATTAAAATTTGAAAAATAAATAGAATTAGTATTAAACGACCTATATAAGCCTTTCAGCACTGAAGCATTTCTAAAATCCTCTAGCAGTATAGGGAGAACTTTGTGAATTCTCCCACAAAGTAAACGTAAAACACCTACAGAAATGAGTTTATTAAATATATTACTGAAATACTTGTCTGCACTGAGTTGTTTGTTCTTCACATGTCCTACAACTGATGCTTAATATGTGAGTGAAAGTGTTTAGTCTATAATTCATGAAATTTGCTTGTCCCTGTTAAGAATTCTACCCTGAGTTCACATTTTTAAGTCAAGGCAGCATTTAACTTGTAAATTATATATTTGTGTTCCTTTCCCACTGCCATTCCCTATATGCTACAAAGAAATTTATCTTGTAAAATCTGTCCTGCAACTTCCTTGAGTTACACTGAATGCATTGTCCATATAGATCTCTATAGAGTACCTTTTTAAGATACTTCAACTACTTAGTAATATCGTGGTCAGAATAAGCAGTAAGCAGTGTTCAAAGAATACCCAAGGAAGATTTGGACAAAGAGTTAAAAAAGTAAAGATAATAAGAGGCAGAATATTTAAATGGGAAAAGATCCAGAACCAAAACCAAAGGAAGGGGTTGTCTTTTAATATGCTTTGAGGCATGGACTAGAATATGAAAATTTCACAAATGTTCAGAAATTATACATTTAAAGGGAAGTAAATCAAAGTTTCAGTAAGCATTGCTAACTCATAAATCAAGGAACAGTGTTTAAAAGATACCATGTTTGTGACACAAGAATTATAAATAAAAGTATATTTGCATTGAGAAGCACTGTATTTTTCAGGACTTAATTTCCATACTAATGTTATAAATGTTTTGTCATTTGTGTATAATACATTGTGTAGTAAAGATTTAACTCAGGAACAACTTCTTCCATTGGTCCATAATCAAGAGTAGAAAGCATCTTATCCACTATTCTTATGCTTATGTGACTATGTACATGTACACATGCCTCTGTGAACTTATAACATTTATAATCAAGGTTGATACTTCTCAGACCTCTCAACTTGCCTTAAGTTTTCTCTCCTCTTGAAAATGGAGCAAATATGAGAATCTATAATGTACCTTTGTAGCTGGTGGAGGAAGTTGGATACCATGCCAAGTAGATGTGGATTTTCTTGGATCTTTCTTTAAATTATTATTATGTCTTTTAGGAAATCTTCATGTGTAAGATGCCTATATAAACTTAAGTTTCAAAACATAGATAATACCATTCAATCCAGATGTGAACTTTTTTTTAGTTGTATGATGAAAAGGATAGCCAGTTGTGGAATACTAAGATAGAATGCTTTTCTTCTTAATCTGTAGGAAGAAAATGAGAAAAGAAGTCACCATAAAGACCACTCAGATAGTGAATCTACATCTTCAGATAAGTAAGTTATTTTTAATATTCACCTTGTATTTCTGTTTACAAGGCATTTTTTTTAATATTGTCTCTCTCTCCTTAAGTTCTGGGAGGAGGAGGAAAGGACCCTTTAAGACCATAAAGTTTGGGACCAACATTGACCTGTCTGATGACAAAAAGTAAGTCCTCATGGTAATATTTCTGTGAACTGATGCAAAGAAGTATCCTTCTCAAGATTAAGATGGTCCATAGCTTCCTTTTCTATTTCACTTCCTTTCATTTTTTTTAAAGTTGACATATGAGAATGAGGTAAAAAAAAAAAAAAAGCTAGACTTTATTTATTTTTTTTTTTTACTTAAAACCCTTGTGCATTTTTTTTTATAAAGACCCTGACTTTATGATAATTACACAATTATAAAATTATATTTCTTAATTATATGAAATAGAATTATGGAATTATGGGGCTGTGGTTGTGGCTCTGTAGTAGAGCACTTGCCTAGCACATGTGAGGCACACTGGGTTTGATTCTCAGCACCACATAAAAAAATAAATAAAGATATCATGTCCATCTACAACTAAAATATTTTTTTAAAAAGAATTGTATAAAAATACATATTTATGAAATAATGATTACAACACAACTATAAAAATAGAAAGTGAGGGTTTTTTTTTTTTACTCATTTACTTAGTCCATAGTTTTTATGCTTCTTTTCATAGGAAGTTCTCTTTGAAAAAAATTTTTTAAATTTAAGCATTTCCTATGTGAAAGTAAAACATTTACAGATTTGTTTTTCTTATCATAACACAAGGTATTTGAAGACATAGTTAACTTCCACATATTTGTAGCGACTTTAACTCTTGATCTGTCTTGTTGCAGGTGGAAGTTACAGCTACATGAACTGACTAAGCTTCCTGCTTTTGTGCGTGTCGTATCAGCAGGAAATCTTTTAAGCCATGTTGGTCATACCATCCTGGGCATGAACACAGTTCAGTTGTACATGAAAGTTCCAGGAAGCCGAACACCAGGTAATTTTTATGAACTGACATCTCATATCATTGAAAAACATAATGGATAAAATATGCAGAGAGAACCAGTATCTTTCCATTTAAAATGAATAAAATTGAAAGGATTGTTCCTATTATAAGATTAGACTCTTTAATGGGGCTCAGAATCCTGATATTTCTTCTTTCAATAATAGCCCAGAAACCAATACCAATGATTTGACTTTTAAAGGTGTCATTGGAGCACCCCTGGGGGAAAAAAGGCTCTGTGGCGTAAAGACTATGTTGTTGATTCCATCTGTTGCAAAGAATTAGTGATTATAGTGTTTTTCCAAACTTTTTAAAAACCAAAATTACAAGAAAAATGTTTTCTGTCATGACCTAGTGCATATATATGTATATAGAATCATTTCATTGAATAGTATTTTTCTAATTTATTCCATTTTATTTCATTTAAAAAAGAAAGTGTAGGTTGCAGTCCTCTTATTGAGTTGCAACTCACAGTTTAAGAAAAGCTTGATGATGTGGAGATATTACTAGACTCATCTTGGTATTTAGTCTGGACTTTGCCACTAACTAAACTTGTTGCTTTTGGCAAGTCACATCCCTTCTTTGGGTCTTTTTCATTGTCAAATGAATTACCTTGTTTTTAACCTTCAAATTTCTGTCCAGTGCTAATATATCATTTTCTTTGTGACCCCTTGAATTGACATGAAATTTCACAAAGTGACATTTCGAATATTTAATAGTTGCTGCAACCTTGGCACTGATCAGTTAGGAGAGATAACTGATAACTAGTCAGCTGTGTCAATGCCTAGGAGCTGCATATTTCTCTCAGTGCTTCAGTTTTCTACTTGAAGCAGGCATGGTTTATAAAGCAGACTTCTTCCTTGTCACCTTCTTAATGAATCAGAGCTTAAGAATCATTTCACAATAGGGTTGCAATACTTCTGGTTAACATAGGTCAGTGATTCCCAGTTGTTGCTGCTCATTTGAATCTCCTGATAAGCTTTGTAAAGGTATATAATTGATCTCTGGGGATTGAGACCTAAGTATTATTAAATAAACAAAAATATGTTCCCCAGGGGGTTTTAGTGTACAGCCAAGATTAGAACCATTGGTTGGAGTTTTTATTCTCAGTTCATTTAAAACCCAATTCTATGATGTTTTATAAAACATAGTTGAAGTAGAAAGAATTCTGGAATGAATAGTGAAAGAACTATGTTCAGCTCCCCACTGTGTCATTACACACTAGTATAAATTCTAGGCAAACCATTTGAACTCACTAGTTAAGTTTTCTTACGTATTTGGAATCACATTGGTTCTTAATTATTAAGGTTCATTTCAGTTGCAAACTTCTCCTATCCATTTTAAATTGTTTTGTGCCAATAACATCCTCTAGTCAAAAAGAATCCCTTTTTCGTTACAAATATAATGGAAAAGATTACTTATTTGTCACTTGAGCCTAGACTGTTCTTGGTTTTTTGTTTGCATAACATTAGTTCTCCAAAATTATCCTGTGTAACATTAAACAATTCTCTGAAGAATTCCTTTAGTGTAGTCGTTTTTTGGTAGTATGTTAAAGTAAAAGAAAGGTGAAATTCATTTTAACTTGTTATAACCAAAATATTTCAACATGCAATCAATATAAAATTACAGAGATTTTTCACACTTTTTTCATACCAAGTCTTTCAAATCCAGTGTGTACTGTGGAATTACTGCACCATTTCAGTCACATTTCAAGTGGTTATCATATTAGACAATGCAGTCTTAGAGGAAATTTTGTATAATTTGTTAAGTTCAATATAGAAAGCATTATTTTGAGTACTTTATTAATGGGGTAAACATGCCCTGCCCTGAGTTACTTAGATAAATATAAAGAGTACCTGTTTTCATGGATTTCAGAATCAGACATGTATGTTCTAAATCAGAGAAATGCTCTCAGGCTCTATCCTAAGATTTTGTTTAGATAATGGGGCCCCAGCATCTCTAATTTGAATTAGAACTACATTTTATTAGTGTCCATGTCATGGGCACGTCGAACCATCTACCTAGGTGGCAGTTGTAAGTACTGAAAAACATTGAACTGCTTTCCCTCTTAGAATTCTGAGGTAGGCAAAACAGCTAGACCCTCCCTTGCATTAGTCCTTTGGGGAAATCCCAGTTAGGTCAAAATGGACAGATAAAATTCCTTGGGAACAAAGTTCATTCTACTTCCTCTAGAACCAGGGACCCTGACACCAGGAATTCAGACTTTGTCTTTGAGTTTAGCACTCTTCTAGTGGTGGGTGTGGGACCAGGTTAAGTTTAAGTGCCACAAAATAATCTACCAGGTTTAAGTGACCTTTCTCCTAGTCAAGCATTTGCTTGGGTTTTGTAAACCTGACTATCTTCCCAAGTTTTGGCAAAGTTGTTTTAACATTTTTTGTTGGATTTTTGGTGTTTCTGGAGAGGGACAGACATGTAGTGGTCCCACTTTGCTATTTTTACTGATGTCACTCCTTGGAGCAGCAGTTACATTTTGAAAACCTGGCTTTTTGCCCCTTTTCTAATGTCCTAAAACTGCTCTTGAGAAATGGAATTAGTTCACGAGGAAAAAATGATACTGATTTATGTAATAGCTAGTGTTTATTTCTTTCTTTAATTTAGGCACTATTCTAAGCATTTGTTATTTCATTACTCCTCAAAACAACCCAGTGATTTTATAGGTATTGTTATTATCTGCTCTTACATGAAAGGAAACCAAGTTAGAAAGGCTTAACATCTTATCCAAGTCATGTAATGACTAAATTAAGGAGCCTGGCTCTCAAGAGCCTAAGCTGGTAACTTTGATTTGTAATGTACTGACTTCCATATTCTTAATGAATGAGTTAGGAGTTGACCAGTCTCAGCTCTGAAGTCAGACTTGACTCAAAAGTACTACATGATAAAGACTTAAATACCACTAGAACATTATCTGTTGAACATTTGTAATATTTCATTTCTAAAGATACATTTTCTGTAGAATTTATAGTGTGTTAATTTTTTCTTTTCACATTTTAGGGCATCAAGAAAATAACAACTTCTGTTCAGTGAACATAAACATTGGCCCAGGTGACTGTGAATGGTTTGTGGTTCCTGAAGGTTACTGGGGTGTTCTGAATGACTTCTGTGAAAAGTAGGTTCCTAAACTAAATTTTCTTTAATTATTCGAAAACAGTAATTGTAAAGGACAACTTACCAAACTGGATCCTAATGGATATATAGCCAGTTTTTACTTCTGTTCAACAGAAAGTTCATTTTAAATGATTTTTTAAATGACCTGTTACTTGTTATTGAAAATATTTTTAGATGCCATGAAACCACTCCGTGCAACAGTAATAGTCATGAATTTAGAGGATATAAAGATTGAGTTATTATTTTAATTTTTAAACTGATGCATGAATACTTGTTCATTTGAAAGGTGTGTATTCCAAGGGGAAAAAATTGTTTTATTATAAATGCTTTAAGAAGGTGGAAGGAATTTTGTAATTGAACACCTTTAGGGGTTGGGAATAACTCAAGCTTAAACATTCTACTCTTTGCCTTATCATCATGACGTGAGTTCTTGTTAAAACCAGCAACTTTTCCTATAAAGGAATTTTACAAAATTTAATTAACTGCTGCAGGTTGTGTTTTACCTAATGAAAGAATATGCACAGTGGGAATTGTTCCCTTCCTTATGATCCTAGAAATAGCCTTCATTTATTTGTGTCTTGTGTGAAAGAATACTTTGAAAGATTTTTTTATTGGTTTAATTATTTCTCTAGCCAAACCTTACTTTTTTCCTAAAAAAGCACTCTATTATGTAAGCACCTGATACTTTCATTTAGTAATAACATTGGAAAATTATGGAATAAATATTAAAAGCATAAATTGTACACATAATAGTCAGAATTATGCCCCCACTGCAATTAGATAATGGAGTGGGGGAACATATGAGAATACTTTGAAAACTAATTATACATATATTCTACATACTAAACTTATCATTTCTTACTTTGGTTTAAGAATCATTGCTGTGAATATTTGGATTTAGTCAGAAGTAAGTCATAGTTGGGGGGGGGGGGGAAGGTCCAAAATTTTTTTTATATACAGGCAAGAGATAATCATCTCTCAGTGTCTTCATTATTTGCCTTGTAGGTTTCAAATGTACTGATGAACTAACTTGATCTATTTTGTTCTTTTATGGACCAGCAGTCTGATAGCGACAGAGAAAAGCAGTAGTATCATATGGGAAATCTACAATGTGATACAGAAAGATTTTAACTTCTTAAAATTTGAGATCATTGTGTATTATTGAAGCTACAGTACAGTGATCCTTGTTCATTATTTCTGAGTAGAGATTGACTATTTTTAGGGTATGGTTTTCTTTCCTATCTAAATGGAGAGGTGTCTTGGGTACAAAGATCATTAGAATAAGCAGATGATGTCCAAAAAGCTTGGGCTTGGGGATAATAAAAATATCAAGTTTAGTATAAAGGGTTAGGTAAATTTAATAATTGAGTTACAGAAAAAGCATTTGCTACCTTAGCGTTTCACTCTAATTTTGTTTCACATAAAGGTTGTTACTTCTGATACTATGTCTGTAGTTTATTTTATGATGTTAAATAATACCTGTCTTGAAATAACCATTACTTTTAATATATGATTGAAACAATGCTTGCTTCTTTATGTAAGTTTGTGGAGTTTTATTGTTGTTGATTATTTGGGATTGCTCGCTTGTGGTTAGAAAATTTTCTCATGGCAACACTTGAGTGAAATAGGGCTAGGATTGTGTTTGTAATTGGGTTGTTGTCCCCCCCCCCCTTTATAACCAACTTTATCTGAACTGTAACTATTTAGATAATCACAAACAGTAAGCCAGTCCTTATCTCCTTGCAATTAGGCTGCCATTAGCAGTCTGCTCTAGACTTTCAAAGACTAGTTGTGCATTTTTTTAAGGGAGAGGGGGAAACAACTAAGGTTTAATTTAGATCAGAACTTGGTAAGTTTTTTTTCCATAAAGGGCCAGAGAATAAATATTTTAGGGTTTACTGGTTATAATGGTCTCTGTCATAACTGTATCATTACAATGCAAAAGCAGAGATATTCTGTAAATGAATGGGCATGGCTGTGTTATAATGAAAGTTTTACTTACAAAAACAAGCAGCAGGGGCCATGGGCTATAATTTGCCAACACTTGGACTAACATAAAATTAAGGTCGAACCAATAAAAACAATTTCAAAAGTATACTTTATCATATACTTCAGCACAAAATACAAAGTGAAAGTTATTTCTCAGTTCCTAAGGAAAAGAATATATCTACCATTACAAGTTCTTCCTTCTCAAAAATATAAAATCTGAAGTATAATTAAAATTTAGGAAAAGTTGCTATATAGTTTAAAATGTACTTTATATCATGATGGAGAATAATAAGAACCCAGATATTGAAATGGAAACGTAATATGACCTGTAGAGTTGTTTCCAAAGTATATTGGTGGTAGTAGTGTAGTGGTCATGGTTATTTATACTTGCGTGTGATTCTTTGCTTTTGATAAAGTTGTTTTCAATTATATAGTTTTCATCATTCGCACCATATAGAGACTGACATCTTGTCTTCCCTTTTGAAAGCAGTAGTAGAGACCATTTCTATCTTCTTTTCCCTCAGAAATTGAGGGAAGTTTCTAGTACTTATATTACCATAATGTTCCCGTTTACAGATTTAAATGACTTGGTATCATCACCACCTTCCATTTACCTTTAAGGGATTTTTAGGTACCCCACAAAGTTTAATCAAAAATAGTTTTAGCTGGGCTCGGTGGCACATACCTGTAATCCTAGTGGCTCAGGAGGCTCAAAAAGTTCAAAGCCAGCCTCAGCAAAAGCGAGGCACTAACCAACTCAGTGAGACCCTGTCTCTAAATAAAATACAGAATTGGTCTGGGGATGTGACTCAGTGGTCAAGCGCCCCTGAGTTCAATCCCCGATCTCCCCCGCACCCCCACAATCTTGCTTGGTGTGGTTGCATATACCTATAATCCCAGCAATGCAGGAAGCTGAGGCAGGAGGATCACTAGTTCAAGTCAACCTTGGCAACTTATCAAGACCTTGTCTGAAAATAATTAAGAACTGGGATATAGCTCAGTGATAGAGTACCCCTGGGTTCAATCCTTAGTATCGCCCTCCTACCCCCAAGGGTAAAAAGGTCTTTATTGAAATGAAATGAATGAAGAACCTAAGTGTTAAAGTAGCTTTGAATTTCTTTGGGATCTTTTAAAAATCAATTTAAGGTAGTAATACTGATCTTCAGATAAGTTGTCCAGTACTCAGCTAGTTAATTTCATACTCTTTATGTATATATAGCAGCTTTTATTGTGCCAGTGCTTTTACGTTTCATTGAAATAGATGAATATTATTTAAAAACTTGTGGTATTCCAGTCTTATAAAGAACTTATTAAAGTACCTGATTCATTTGCACCATTTTTTCTTATTTCAGAAATAATTTGAATTTCCTAATGGGTTCTTGGTGGCCCAACCTTGAAGATCTTTATGAAGCAAATGTTCCAGTGTATAGGTTTATTCAACGACCTGGAGATTTGGTCTGGATAAATGCAGGCACTGTTCATTGGGTTCAGGCTATTGGCTGGTGCAACAACATTGCTTGGAATGTTGGTCCACTTACAGGTATTTTAAAGAATGTGCTTTGAAAAAAAAGTTTAATTTATAAAGGTTTATATCTAATTAGGTATATTCTTTTTTTCCTTGAGATATAACTCACTAAATATTGGAAGATTAGTGTCTCCTTGCACCAAATTTCAATTTTTAGTAGGAGAAATTATATTCAACTTAACAAATAGAAACCTAAAGGCCATAGATCTCAGCAAACAAGTTTATATACACAGAGGATATACTTTAATTTTTAGAGTGCTTGATTTTGTTTTATAAAGAAAACACTGTATGGGGAGAAAGCAAAGTTGAAATTCATTTTTTCACATATTTCTTTTGTATGCCATATAAATAGCCCTACTGTGTAAAAATCTGTTTGAATTATGCCTACATTCTGGCAGTATTAGCTTAAGGTTAAGAATATGGCCTCTGGAGCCAGAAGCACCTGGATTTGGACCAGGACCTGGTTCTTGTAACTTTGGGCAAGTTATTTAATTTCTCTAGTCCTCAATTTCTTCGTCTATATTATGAAGATAATTAGTAAGGTGATGGTAATGATTAAATGAGATAATGGGTAAAATTAGCTCAGCACAATGCCTGGCACATAGTCATAGGAAGTGCTCTTTTTATATAATTGGTCTTATCATAGAACATAAAAATGATGTTTGTAGTGTTTTGAGGTTTTCAAAATTGGTGTTGAAGATATCACCTGAGAGGGTGATAATGGTTATCTTCATATCTTTTGATACTTTGGGTTGCATTATAACTGTTTTTTTTTTCCTAGCCTGCCAGTATAAATTGGCAGTGGAACGGTACGAATGGAACAAATTGCAAAGTGTGAAGTCAATAGTACCCATGGTTCATCTTTCCTGGAATATGGCACGAAATATCAAGGTCTCAGATCCAAAGCTTTTTGAAATGATTAAGTAAGTGCTTTCTAAAACTGCTGTAGTCCCTCTCTTTTGAGGAGTGTTACCTATTAAATACCTTTTTCCCCCCATAGAATTATGTTGACATTAAAACAAAATGGTCCCTAAGTCTAGCAAAATGTAATATGAGAATCCACATGTTAAAAATATTTTTCCCTTCCAAATAGCCCACTGTGGTGTACAGAAAAAAACAAAAGCATAAATGATTCTAAACCAGTAGATTCACATTCCTGTGCTTACTTACCCCCTCCTCTCTGAACAACCTTATTTCCCAAGAGAACTTTAGTTTTAATATTGAAAGTCTGCTCTTAGTAACTGAGGGAATAATAGCATCATAGAATAATTGCTGTTATGAAGAAATTAACAATTAATACAGGAATTCGACTAAACTATTAATTTCTTTTGTTTAAATTATCCATCTTGTCCCTATTCTTAGCTGCTTTAAAAACTTAATAGTTTATATAAATTCTTACCTAGTACCTTAGTTTGAATACATATATACTAATAAACTTATTTGTTGTCACAGTTTCTATCCTATTTTGTAAATGTGTCTAGAAGTATATGTTTTCAAATAGTGCTCTATGGCAGTGTTCCCCTAAATTGTTTTCTAGTACTACCTCTTCCCACCAAAGGTGGGGAATTCTGGTCAAAGAAATATGGGAAATGATGGATTAAATAAAGTTGAATAAGTCCTTTATTTTAAACTTATTTTTTGTAAAATGTTTTAAATACTGTATGTGTTGATGTGTTTTGTGAATAGAAGTTATTTGTATTTCCCAAATTTATTTGACCAGTATCTTTTAAGAATTGATCTCCTCAACTCATTTTGGAATGTGCTGCTTTATACTCATGGATGAAGTTTGTTTTACTTTTTGTTAAAATAGTATTTGCATTCAGTATTATACTCCTGCAGGTGTATTAATTTGGTCAGCATGTATTATTTTCAGAACACTGTCTTTTGAAATGAATCCTAGCTTACTAAATTTTTTTCAAACCTAAATCCAGAATTTTATTCAAGCAAAAATTGTGTGGGCAAGGTAACATGCCTGTGAATTTTCTTATGACACAGTCCAATAATGTACAAATCCCTTAAAACACTGGATCTTAAACACTATATTCTCTATATAAATATAATTGGTAGTTGAGGGGTGGGGTGTCTGTATCTCAGAATGGTACTTTGCTCTGAAGACAAGTTCAGTATTTTTGGTGGAGCAGGGAGGATGACCTGAAGTCCCTGAAGATGTTTAGTTAAGTTGGAGGTAGGCATAAACCAAATGCTGATTCGAAAGGTAAAGGGATGATGCAATATCAATATCATTTATCTGACAGCTATGTAGATTGAAAGTGACTTATTTCATTTTGGATAGGTAAAGATTTTATAATTAGAAAGGATTTTAAAGGGCACTTAATAAAAATTTCTACTTAATACAGTAATCCTGTCTGTAGCATTCATAATTTGTAGTCTAATGACTTACCTTCACCTCACTATAATTCTTAAAAGTTTTTTTTACAAATTTATCTAAAATCTACATGTTGTTTGGTTCCAATTCCCTAAATATATTGGACTTGGTACAGAATATATTTCATTGAACAAGTGCTTGAGAACCAACTCTGGGCCAGACACCACTCTAGGCATTAAAGGACACAGCAGTGTATAAGACAAAATCTCTGTCTTCAAGAAGCTTAAATTCTGGTGGGGCAAGACAAATTCCCAAGCAGGAAGTCTGAGAATTAATTTATTTGTATAAATAAGGTAAAATAGAATAATATTGGGGTGGGAGAAACTGATAGTCTTTCTTTGGCTAAAGTGACAAGGGAAAGTATCTGAGAGGGTGCCTACCCCTGAAAAATGAGATGAAGTCATTGGTGTACAGATCTAGGGAATAGAACATTTCACATCCAGAGTACAAGTGAAGGCTGACTTAGTAACAATACAGGCATGTTTATGGGACCAAAAAAGCCAGTGTGACTATAGCAGAATGAAAGAAAGGAAGAGTGGTAGCAATAAGCTCAGTGAAGTGAGCAGGAATGAGATTGTACGTGGAGTTTTAGGACATAGGTAAAGAGTTTATATATTTATTCTAAGTGTTATAGGTTACCATTAGAGGATTTTAAGCAGGAGAGGAATAAGTTATAATTTCACCTTTAAGAAAATGAATCAGGGGGCTGGGGTTGTGTCTCAGTGGTAGCATGCTTGCCTAGCATGCATGAGGTCCTGGGTTCGATCCTCAGCACCACATAAAAATAAAATAAAGGTATTGTGTCCACTTACAACTAAGAAATATATTTTTTTAAAAAAAAGGAAGGAAAGAAAATGGATCTAGACCAGGCACAGTAGCGCACACCTGTAATCCCAGTGGCTTGGGAGGCTGAGGCAGGAGGATCGCAAGTTCAAAGCCAGCCTCAGCAACTTAGTGAGACCCTAAGCAACTTATCAAGACCTTGTCTCTAAATAAAATATTTTTAAAAGGGCCAATGTTTAAGTGCCCCTGGGTTCAATCGCTGAGTCAAAAAAGAAAAGAAAAGAAAGAAAATGGATCTGGTTGTTTTGTGGATTACAAGGGACCAGGTTAGAAGTAGTGAGGTTGGTTTGGAGGCTACCAGGTAGTTACATTAGGGACCACCTTGGACAGAGGTTTGCCTGTGGAAGTGAAGAGAGGGACAAACTAGGGACTATCATAGAGCTAAAGCTCACAGAACTTGCTCATAAATTGGGTGGTAGAGTAAGGGAAAAAGGAGCCAGAGAAAGACTCTTGCCGTTATTGTTCTTCCTACCTGATCTTTGGTAATTTAAACAGCATTCACCTCTATTCCTTACCCCACCTTCTTCAAACTTGCCATTTTTCTGGACTCCTTCCAGTTAATATTATCCCTCTTAATATTATGAAGTGTGGGACATTATCTCTGTTAAGTTGTCCCGTGTTGAAATTGGACACAAAAAATTTGGGTGGTTTTCCACTTACAGTTAGTGGTAATAAAGTTGTTTCTTGTTTCTTCTTTCATATTTTAACTTAAAAGAACATCCATACTTATCTGTCCACCATTTTACCCAGCACTATAAAAAGACTAATCCTTTGAACCTTGATTGTATTACTCATTTTATTAAGAATTCTGCTCCCAGCTTGAATTGTCATTGAGATGTGATTAGCAAGCTTATTTTTGTCATCAGACCAATTGAAAATGTTAACCACAAGTCCAGACCCCTACATGTTGCTTTATAAGCTTCCTTTTTAAAATACATTCAACCATTGCTAAAACTACTTTTCACCAGCCAACATTGCTCCCATTCCTTCATTTAATGCATATTTGCCGACTGAATACAAGATTCTGGGCTAGGCACTAACGATTTATAAATGTATATTTATAAGTATATGTAAATATATATATGTATACTAGAACACATTACGGCATATAAATAGAATGAAAGAAATACAGTGATATAGTCACTGGAGTCTTTGCAGCTCATAGAGTCATAGATGTCTTCTTAAGCTGTGCATTCTAGGAAGAAATGTATTTTGTGTGATGGGTAAAAATGTGGAGGCAGGGAGAGGAAAAAAGAATAGCACCTAAAGTCAGCTTAAGACCAAACTCTTGCTCCATCATGAAAATACCTCAGTTAAATCCATAAAATAAGAGTATAAATATTTATCATATTTCAGTTAACACAGTCACGTTTTCTTCCAGTGAAGGAATGAATCTCCTTTCTTCTGTTGAGCACGAGGCAAAATAGTTGACTTATGTAGAAAGGTCATGTTATTTGACACATGCCAGTCTTCAACTACTAAAATCATACTCAGTGGTAAGCTGCTTACACTCTGTGAGACTCGAGGGAACTCTGACTCTAGACGAATAGCAAATGCATACTTTCTCCTGCTCTCATTCTCTTCCTTGACCCACTTCCCTTGCTCTCTCTCCTGACCTCCCGTGTCTTTGGTAAGAAACAGTGGGGCAGCACAGAATTAAGGCACTTCCGATAGGGTAAGATTCAGGAGAGGCCTCACCGAAGAAGTACAACAGCTCCACAGTCTCTTATCCTAACCCCTTTAGGCCAAATGTGTTTGGGAATTAAGAATTTTTTAGATTTAGGAAAAAAAAAAAAAAAAAATCTAAAAAAAAATAGTGCATTTCTATTATGTTTTTCCCTCGCAGCAGGGTAGGTTGTGGTATCCTAGAATCAAACACATTAATATTTCTTCAGTAAAACATGAATAGTTACTAATGAGCTACATGAAACCTATAAATAGCTCCAGGTCAAGTTTCAACACCAAATAAGTGTATGAAAAATTCGTGGAAAATTTGTGGGATTATAATAAGAATTTATGAACCTATAGTTGTAGGGGGTGGTTTAATAATGGGAAATGGTGGCATCTTCTATTGTGATGTACTAATTCCTCATTATCATTTTGAGACTGAATTACCTGTTCTTTTAACAAGTCAGCATAACTCAGTTTTTTCTTCATACTTTCAAGTTCAAGTAGGGTCTTAAAATTCCATGAAGTCCTTTATCTAAGTAAGTCATTTAGTAAATCTCTTCCAATTTTTACAACCTAGCCACTTTACTAAAATACACTAATCTCTGTACTCTGCTTCACAGTTTTCCAAATACTTACTATATTGTCATGAGTCTAAAGAATATTCATTATCTTGATTTTTTTCTTTCATGTCATAATGCAATGAACGTAACTTGGAAAGTTTATAGCCTGATTCCTTAGGAAAATTTTAGTGGGAACTCAGTGTATAACTTTGATTTCATTTTATTGTTTCAGTGAACATAAACTTTTCTCTGTATACCTCATATACTATAAATGAGCTTAGTTTCTCCTTTATTTCAGACTTCTAAGTGTCTTTCTCAGGTTTAAACTTTCATATTACTTGAAGGGACATATTTAAACTTTTGCTGCTAAAAAATTTAGATAGACTTCACATTGGCAGCAGGTACTAATGAGAAGCCTTTAGAATTTTTAATAATCAAATTTGCATGCTAAATCACTTGACAGCAAGATGAAGTATTAAATGGAAGGCAGAAGATTTAGAGGCATGAATTAGAAGGTAATTGCTACAGTTTAGACCAGGGGAGAGTCAAAAGTTAGAGGTAAAACAAATTGCACTTGGCAATTGGTGGTGATGAGAAATCTTTATTGCCGGACTTTGGTTTGGGCCATGCATTGGGACATTTATGCTTATTAATGAAATTGGGAGTAAAGGGAAGACAAGAGGAAATGGATCAGCTAAAGGGAATGATGATTACCAACTTGACTGGCCTTAGATATGCAGAATTTGAATTCTTATGAAGGTTTAAGTCAAAATTTCTATTTAAACGACCAGATGGATACAAAGTTATGCTGGAATAGGAGTCAGAGATATGCATTTGTAGCTTTCAACAGACTATAATAGGCAGTTACCACTCAGGTGTTAGCTGTTGAGTGTTCTGGATCATTAGCTGTTTTTAAAGTGGAATAGTACCCATGCAAAGAAATAAAAACTTAAAAGTTAAAGCTACCAGTTACTTCCTTTAATTCATTGAACTGTAACAGTTTTTCCGTGTTAAGATATCTTCATCACCTTTAAAATACATATTGCTGCTCCCTGACTTGTTTATATTTTTTCCTCCAGCTTTTATTTTGAAAACTTTTAAATCTACAAATAAAGTTGGTAAGAATAGTACAGTGAATACCTATATAACCTGAACTGGGTTCATCAGATAAGTTGTTGCCACATTTACTTAGCAATCTCTACGTACACACGCATGTATGTATACTGTTTTGGCTGAGCCATATGAAAAAGTAATTTGTAGACATTATGACACGTCACTCCAAATACTTATTCATCTCTTAAGAATAAGCATATTCTTAGCTGGGTATGGTGGCACATGCCTGTAATCCCAGTTACTACGGAAGCTTAGACAGGAGGATTACAAGTTCGAGGCCAGGCTCAGCAACTTAGAAGGACCATCTCAAAATAAAAAGGACTGCAGATGTAGTTCAGTAGTAAAGAACTACTCCTGGGTTCAATTCAGTAACCCCACCTGCCACCCTGTTGCTGCTGCCAAAAAGAATAAGGATATTCTCTCACATAAGCAACATACCATATACCATAGCTCAGAAATATGAAATGCAGTCAGCTAATACATAGTCCACTTTTAGATTCCTCAACAGAAAAGGGGGGAAAAATACATTTCCCTAACTATGTAAAAATGTCTTCTCAGCTCTTGCTCACCACACCACACCACACCACCTTAATCCAGACTGAATGAAGTTTTACATTAAATTCTGTATATAATCTTGGCATTTTCATTAGTCTCTTTTAAATCTATAATCATGACTTTTTTTTTTGCAGATGGCAAGCCTTTTGTGTTACACAGAGTTCTACATTCTGGATTTGTTTTCTTATAATTTTATTTGGATCAAATATATTTGACAAAGAACTATTGATGACCTGTTTTCTTTTGGCCAACTCTTTCTCCACTCCAGTATAAACTGTCATAGATATTTTCATTCGTGGGTCCTGAATAAACTAAGTGGTACTAAATAAGTACTTTAAAAAACTTAAAATTAGGGATGGGGAAATTAACATTACTTTTTATCCATTTTCATCAAATCATACAGTCTGTCCTGTGTTTTTAATTTTAAAAATTAATGATGAAGAGTTAAAGGAAACATTTACTCTTTTCAAATTCATGATTACATTTTCAGATATTTGAGACATATTAAATTAGTCTGCATTTTCTCCCTGTGTAGTGCTAAGATTCTTTGTTTCACTTTCATAAGGTTCATACATTCCTTATGTTTTACCATTGAAATATTCCTTTTAACAAGATCCTTGAAAGGATCGAAATGTTAGTATAGCAGATGAACTCTGAAAAGTATTAGAACTGATGGGATTTCCCTATGAATAACAGACTTTCAGAATAAATAGTCTTTGAGGTATAGTTGAATGGTTTAATCTCAATGGTAGAGAAAGCCAACGCCAAGAAATATGGTATGCATTTTCGTAATCATGGTGGACTGTTAGCAAGTTAATATAATGGTAATGTGTTGCCAGTACCTTGGGAGGCTGTTTTCTTCAGCCTCCTAAGAGGCTAAGACCTAAGTCCCAATGGTTAAGTAGTTCAGTAAATATATCAAAAATAGAATACCAAGGAATGTGTTTTCTTCTGAAAAGTTCAATATGAGGAAGACAGGCTGAGGAGGAGTATATCAGATAGTAAAAAAGAATGGAAAGTTAATTTTCAGAATACATATTTTCATCTACCTCCCTGTAATCTGCCAAATAATATGTTCTAAAATTACTAATAACATATAAGCCAGTAGTTGAAAATAAATTCTCTAAAATTTCAACAATACCAAGTCTGTTTTAAACCACTCCCCCATGAACTTCATTTCTTGTCTTATCATTTTGTCATTTTTTTTACTATGATATAAAGCACTGCTTTTATATTCCATTTTTAAATGTACCACCTTTTACATACATAATACTGATGTCTCACATACTTTGTTCTTGTCTTCTGTGTATGTGTGATCACTATGTGTTTATTATTTGCCCCCCCCCCCAGTCTTAGATTCTGTGCTGTTTAATATCCCAATAAAATATTACAGGAGGGGTAGGACACTTTAGTTGTCTGGAGTCTGCTCTGCCTTCATATCTTGGCTTCTGTATTTACTGGTTGTGGGACTGGGCAAGTTGCTAAGTCTATTAGTCTTAGTTTCCTCTTCTGAAAAATGAATATAATAGTATCTTTCTAATGTAGCTTTAGTGGAGCTTGCATTGTGTCAGCACTTAGTAAATGGTAGCTATTGTTATA
This sequence comes from Sciurus carolinensis, assembly GCF_902686445.1. Taxonomy (NCBI): domain Eukaryota; kingdom Metazoa; phylum Chordata; class Mammalia; order Rodentia; family Sciuridae; genus Sciurus; species Sciurus carolinensis. Next base: position 37,414,136 of record NC_062232.1, read on the forward strand.
GTTAATAATTAATTATAGAAACTCCAGTCAGTCACCAGTATTTTTTGTTTTTGTTTTTTTTTTTTTTGAAAGAAAGTTATTCATGGACCTAGTACAGTGTTCTAAAATGCAGGCAGCTATGCCTTCTATTGGGGACATACATTAATGCCATCACTTGGGTGGGAGGGCTGCTACTAACATTTCGGGGTAGGGAGTAGGGATGCTGCTAAACATCCTATAGTGCACAGGCCAGCTCCCCACAACAAAGAACTGTCCAGTACTCAGATTGAGAAACTCTAAAGAAATCTAGTCTAAACACCTTTTAAAAAAATCTTTTTTGTTTTCTTTTCAGTGTATTAATATTGCATTTTAATTTGACACTTATTACAATTTTCTCATGTTAAAAAATTAGTATATTCAGAATCAGAAATTTGAACTTCTGTATGAAAGCTTGAGTTTTCCATCTCCCTTTACCTGAAAACTTCAATTTAGTAATTATATAATTATTTTAACTTGATTAAAAAATTTGACATGATAACATTAGTTAGCTGGATGTGGTGGTGCACACCTGTAATCCCAGTGGCTCAGGAGGCCGAGGCAGGAGGATTGCAAGTTTGAGGCCAGCCTCAGCAACTTAGTGAGACCCTGTCTCAAAATTAAAAATTAAAAGAATAAAACAAAAATGGGCTAGGGATATGGCTCAGTGGTAAAGCGCCCCTGGGTTGAATCCCCTGTACCAAAAATAATGTTACTTAATGTTTATGGAATACTAATTGCCATGCACCAGTTTAAGCATTTTATGGAACATACATAATCCTCATAACAGCACTCTTAAGTGTCCCCATCTAACAATTGAGGAAACTGAGGCACAGAGATTAAGAAGCATGTGAGATTAAGAAGGCACAGAGATTAAGAAGCTGGAATTTGAACCCAGGCAGTCTAGGTCTAGAAATTGCTCTTGCCCATTCCATAGCTGTCTTTCTGTGGTCTCTTAGGGTCTTGGTGATAGAAATTCAGTTATCTGTGAAGGTTGAAAGTATTAGTATGTATTAGAAAATAGAAATTTTAAACACTGTATTCAATTTTGTTATTTTTTATGGTGACCTAGTGAATCTTAAGATCAGGCAAGTTAGGTACACCCTGGACTAGATGAGATCTCTTTTAGAATTATGATTTTTAGAATTTTTTATTTCACACATATTATTGGTTGTTACCTTATCTACAAAATAGAAACTTCATCATTAGTACAGGATTTTTTTTTTAAAAATTAAACTTAACTTCCCTTTTCCCTTTGATGCCCATTTTTAAATGGATAAATGAGGTATTCTGTAACTGTTTGGTCACAGCCAGCTTGGCCTAACGTCTAAGCAGAATTTCTCCTAGCACTATGCAGAAATAATGGTAAAGCCACTAAGACCAGTCCATAGTTAGCATAGATTTTAGTGCTATAGTCTCTGGTGCTCTTCTAATATTCCATTGGGTTTGATATGCAGTGGGTTTTTTATAACATTGACCAAACAAAATCTAAAACTCTGCCTTTTCATGGTTAACATATATTTGCTCTTATGCTTGTTTTTCCATTCAGGAGTTTAAAGTTTTTAAGGTATTCATTTTATCATTGACTGAGACCTTGATTTTCAGCCATGTGGTTGGTTTAAATAAAAATGTTAGGTGCCTTATTGACATTAAGACACCTTCTGTTGTCATAGGAGAACACAACCCTGGAGTGACAGGTAGCAAGGGAGTTTTGAGGGCTCACGTGTTGGCTTACTTTTCCTTGCAGGACTCTTTCAGTAAGAGAGACTGGGCAGTACAAGTCATCTCATTTGTCACCTACTTAATGACTGAGTTTGTTACCATAAAGAATTGAAAAGTGCCATATCAAGTTAACCCATATTTCCTCTGTCTCTACACTGATACTTGTGAACTTTGGGAACTTAGTCAAGTTGCCCCCAGAATGTCAGTATAATCACCAGTGTTGTCTTAACTTTGACATAACATCATTAATAGCTTCATTCCTATTCTTATCCTCCCCAGGAAAAAATAATTTGTAAGAATAATCGTTCCCTAAATAATTCCCATACTACCTTCTCATGGTATGCCTTCTGCACAAAATGTGCCTTCCCCCATTTTCTTTTTTGTGCTCATACTTAAGTTGATATATTCAAATCAGAAATTTCAACATCTGTGTGAAAGATTCCAAGATTTCTACCTCCCCTAACCCGAAGGTGATCTCTTCCTCCTTTTAGTATAAATGACTTCCTAGGTCTGTTTATGGTTTGTCTGATGTGTTGATTTATGAATATATTGTGCATTTTCATTCTGTTGACGTTGTTCTCTCAAATTCCAACCCTCTTTAAGCTTCATCTTTGCAGATCAATTTTTGGTTGGATTAGTTTCTACTGTATAACCTCAAATATGCCAAACCCTCAGCCAGTCTCTTCCCTTGTGGTTTTCTTCTGTGCCAGAGCTGTCTTTATCCTCTGCCTTTTTGTGTAGTTTTTTCAAAAACAAGGCTTCGATCCTGAAACCACTCACTGGTCATCCTTAAAAGTCAAAGAATTCTGTTTCTCTGGCCGCAGAAGTAATTTCTGACCCTGTTCCTAAAATGCATTCATGCAAAATAGAACTTACCATCTTCTACATTTAGTGTTTTACCTTTTTTTCTAGTAATTTATTATTTTGTTTTTAGCAAATTGAATTCTTAATTGGTATAAGGTAAATTTTTAAAAATTAAGTAATACTAAAATTAAGAGGAAGAGAACCTTGATTTAGTTGAGCTTTTAATTTTTTGTAAAGCTCTTCAGTGTTCTCTTTATATAAAAATCCAAGTCTGGGGTTAATTAAAGCAGAACTAGTTATGGTTAAATCAGGTCTTGAATATTATATCTATACCTTCCCAAGGATCCTTTTCCCTTAATCTATTCTCTTCCTGGTTATTTTTCCCTGCCCTTTGTTTGAATCACATCTTAGACCTGCTTATTGCTGTAGTCTCTGTCTCTTTCCTTCTAAATTCTTTTTCAACTACTGAACAAAAGATTTTGAAAAATACAAGGGTCAGGAGAAACCACAGTTTTTGTTATTCATTATCAGAAAACAATTGTTTTCTAAGATTCTAGCATGACACAAAAATTGTGACCTATGATTTCAGAAGTAGACTACTTTTGGTTATTTATTCTTAGCAATCTTGGGTTCATTCCTTTGTTATTTTGTACTAAAATTATTATCTTCCCTTTTTCTAGATGAAACTACAAAACTATAAACTTTAGTCTCAAAGTAGTCAGTAATTTTGGAGATGAAAGTTCCATTCACTGAGTAAAGAGTAGAATAATACTCCAGAGCCAAGACTGTTTTGAAAAAATTGCTGACTGAGCACAAGAATTTTATCTTCACAAGAGCAAGGAGTGACAGAGAATGGAATGTGAAAAAATACCCAAAAGAAGAGAATACACCCTGAGATAGTGAGGGAAACCTTGAGACTTTCTGCTTTTAAAAACCCCAAACTCAGTCCCCTCCTGTAGCTTTATGATATATCATACAAATTTAGCTCCTCTGAACCCTTACTTCCCATTTGTGAGGTGGAAATAATCCTTTTCCACAGGGCACTTAAGGGCCCTGGTTGGCATAATGTACACAAAATACTGAATATATGCCTCCCGTCTGGTTCTTACTTATTATTATTTTTGTTATTGTTTTATTAATTTTGTTTGCCAGTGTGGGAGCACAATTGAGTTTGAAAATCTCCCAAAGGTATCTGCAGAGTTTTAGGCATTATTTTCCTGTAATATAAAAATAATGTTTTGAACCCCTGCTTGGAAAATTTGTTCAGTAAGATCTGTACTTTCAGAGGTGAATTGTATGGGACATGGGGAGGGAAAAAGAAGCCTTTCAAGAGCTGGAGGCATGGATCCAGTTATATTGTCTGTCTTTTGCCATGATCTGAGGTTTTACCAGCTACCTTTCCCAGCACCCTATACCCACATATGCATGTGAGCGTGTGCATGTGCATGCACACTCAGGTAACAGTTCTAAGTTTGACATGCAACCATAGTCTAAAGCATATTTTTGTTTTTAAGTAAGTTAAACATGCAAGAATTGCTGAAGCCAAACTCAAAGTGGATTCCTTAAGGAGTGATAACTTAAGGAATTGGCCTGCAAGTGTAAAGTTGATTATTGTATGTTGTTAATGTTTTTCATATATTTTAACCACTGTCATCCTGAGAGGTTTTAATATACATGGGTTCTGACAGATAACAACATTTCAGCCTAGTAACTTACAAAATAGAAAGGAAATATTTAGAAAGCAAATGTTTACTTATTACACAACTGCTATATGCCAGGCACTGTCCTAGGCAGTAAATAAGTAAGTAGAAAAAACATGAATAAAATAGACAAGACCTTGCTCTGAAGACAATATTCAGTTGCTAAACTCATTTCCTTTTCTTTAGGGTATTTTTATCTCTGAATTTTAGAGCTGAAAAATGCCTTAGAGATCTTCTAGTCCAACTTCCCTGTTCAAATGGAGAACCTGAACACTAAGATCCACAGGAGAGTTAGATAATATAGCAGAATATTCCAAGTATTGCAAACTGTAGAAAAATTAGCACAAACTGAGAATTAAAAATGTCTTTAGCATCACATTTCAGTTTAAAAAAGGTTTAAATTATTAGAAAAGTTCAATTGTATTAGTATAAATGAATTCCACTATATTATCTGCAAATTAAAATGAAGAAACAAATAGGTTTTTTTCTTCTTTAGTACTATAATTATTGAGTACTCTAGTATTTTAGTACTCTAGTGATTGAGTCCATAAATTATTTTCTGTTTATGGATCAATACTTTCAAAAGTACACAGATGATTTTAATGAGTGTCTAGGTCTTGTTGATAAAAGTAATGTGTCTTACTGCCTTACTTAGAATCATAGTAGTTCATATCTGGAATTAAGACCCCTTATTTCAAGGATGTAGATACTGACTCCCAGAGAGGTTAACTAACTTGCCCAAATGAGAGCCATAATTAGCCACTCAAATTTAAGCAGGGGGTGGCGGGGTCAGGTTTTTTTTTTGAATTGTCTTTATATTTTGATATTCAGGTATCAATTATTCTCAACTCTAAATGATATAATGTTATCATCAGACTTGCTGAGCATTGCCTTATTTTTCAAATCTGAGAAATTGACAAAAGAAAAATTATGAAGTCATAGATATTAGAACCAAGTCTCTTGACATTATTTCTATATCTTCCATGCTAAAATTATTTGATATTCAGTTGCTGGTCACAAATAATTTTTCCCCTATAATAGGTATTGTCTTCTGAGAACTCTGAAGCAGTGTCAGACATTGAGGGAAGCTCTCATTGCTGCAGGAAAAGAGATTATATGGCATGGGCGGACAAAAGAAGAACCAGCTCATTACTGTAGCATTTGTGAGGTAAGTAATTGTTTATCTCCACAGTTGTTTCGTAAACCCTCTTGCCTCTCCACTCTTGGTTTCTCCTCAGAGGGTGTGTGTATATATGTACACACACTTTCATGTAATGTATATTACTGTAATTAACATTGTGTTTAATTTTGTTATTTTTTTTATTAGGTTTCTTATATTAAAACTTAATCTGATGATGTAATATTTTATTGTTAATTGGCCTTAAAAGTATCTACCACAGAGTCATTCATCTAATAGATGTTTTACATGATAATAAGGAAGAAGTTTTAGTCTGAGATTTTAGACTGGGAACATATGTACACAGATGCCGGTAAACTGCATGTAATTTGGTATATCTCCATGCAGATCAATGTTCAGTCCTCCCTGGTACAATTTATAATACATTTGTCAATCTTCTCCTGTGGCCAAGGCTTTCTAGAGGAGCAGGAACAAAGAAGATGTAGTGCCTGATGTGAAGAAACTTAAATTCTACTTGGAGAATATGAATTATAAACAGTTGATTTTAATTTATAGGAGACTACGATAAATGTGAAGTTGGGCTTGCTGTTATGAAAATACTGTGGGGAAATAAATGATCTAATTTTCCTTTCTGGTATTGGCCTAGGAGCTCACAAAAGTATTAGCATTTGAGTTCTTCCTTGAAGGATGAGTATGATTTTATTGGGCTAAAAAATGATGTGAATTAGGTAGACTCTCATGGGGTATAGGAAATATAGGACTAGGAAATTAGAATGGTTTTTGAAGAGTGAACACAGTCCAATGTGACTGTAACACACACTGCAAATTCTACTTAAGTCTAGGTGGTATGTGACTTGCAGTACATCTTGAACACTTATAAGGAATTTGATATTTAGTCTAAGTTACGGAAGCCTTCAACAATTTTGAGGAAGCAAGTAATAAGATGTGTATTTTGGACAAGACAGAAATAGTAAGCTGTTGGAGGTCTTAAGTAAGAGTTGTCACATTAAGGCCTAGACCAGAACTTGGCAGTAGGAATATTAAAGAAGGGGAAAAAATAAAAAAATATTTAGAAGATAAAAATAAGTAGTCATTAAATGGCAGAAGTAAGTGACAAGTTGAAGAATGCCTACAGACTTTGTAGCTCAGGTTCCTATTATTGCCCCTTGATAGTAATGGAAACATGGTGCACTCTGGGATTTTAAGAATTAGATTGTGTGAGTTTTCTGTTACTGAAGAAATTCAGCAATAAGCCAGATAATTTTCAATTTCTGTTGTTGACCTCTCTTTGAAATGATTTAATGTTGTATAAAGTCCAAAGTAAGTCATTAAGAGAAAATGAATGTATAAGCTTTCCAGTATTTGAGAATGACTCCTCAAATTTAGCAACTCAGTCTTTCTGTATAAGATAGAGGTATTATTTCTAAAATCGTTCCATGCTCAATGAGTATACTTTTTGTTTATACTTCATGTCCCTTAACATAAGGCTTATAACTGAATAATCACTGTCATTTGCCTGTCAGTTTCCTTATCTGTAAAATAATCAGATTATATTCATTCACCAAGCATATTTTGAGGTTTGGCTAAGTACTAGACACTATGACATTCTCTAGCAATGCAAAAATGAATAAAACAGTCTTTGTATTTCAGTCTGTGGGGGAAGACAGGCATCCATACACAATATCATGTAATGAGTACTATCATAGAGAAGTAAAAGGAAAATAATGATTATGTGCATCTGATCGTATACTAATATTTTAGATTTAAAACAAAAATAAGCTGACCTTTGCCAAAGTTTTGAATTAAGCTTTGCCAGAAGTTATCATGAGTATGTCATTTTCTCAGGTCACTCCCCTAAAAATGCATTACCACCATGTATTGGGGTTTGATGGAACATAAAGATTCTCAAACATAGACATGTTTTTCTTTAGTACCCTATCTTAACCAGAGATAAAAGTTCCCTTAGGGTAAAGTTCCATGTTTATACCAAAACAGTACAATAAATACCACCATCTCTATTTAATGCATTTTTCTTTTTTGTAAAACAGGTGGAGGTTTTTGATTTGCTTTTTGTCACTAACGAGAGCAATTCTCGAAAGACCTACATAGTACATTGCCAAGATTGTGCACGAAAAACAAGTGGAAACCTGGAAAATTTTGTGGTGCTAGAACAGTACAAAATGGAGGACCTGATGCAAGTCTATGACCAATTTACATTAGTAAGTGAAAACAACATGTGAGTACATAGTTAGCTGGGTTGAGGCAGCAGTGTTTGCTCTGCCACCTGATAAATTGGAGGTAATAAAATATTTAAATTTTCCTTTGGCTCAGCAGATAATACATGAGGGTGTAATTCATATCAACCCCTTCTCTTTCACTTCCAACTATTTATTTGTATGAAATTGGCATATATCATTTTCATTTTTCTTCCTGGGTTAGACCAACCTCAATAATATTACAACAATTCTATTTTAAAATCTTTGTGTGCTTTTATAACACTTTCATATCTTTTCTATCATTTGATCTCAGTTATTAGAATATATACATAGGTTATTAGTGCCAACAAAATGATCATTGTGTGCTTTTACTTCTGCTTTTAGAGTTACTTGTATTTCTTTATAAAGTTTTGTATTTGGCAGAAATATTAACCTCATGGGAATATTTGATGGAGTTTAACTTCATGGTATGTCATATAACCTTATGAAATTCAAGTGTACTTGTAAATTGCATAGTTTTTAATTTCAAACAACAGATGCTTAGGGGGAAGCATTTTACTCTAGCAGATCAATAACTTTATGAATAGAAACAGACAATTTATGAATTATTTATTTTCTCCAATACTTTTCTCTCATACATATGTGATGAGAAAATGACTTTCTGAAATTTAGCTCCTGATATTTTCACTTGAGTATTCTTCAAGATTTCTTGAAGAAGAAGAAAATTATCTGGAATATATTGAGCAAAGTATGTATTACCTATTGAGAGGTAATATCCTGAAGACAGTAACTAATGACATTGTAATTGATTTGTTAAATTATTTTTCTAAATAAAGTATGGAAAGTTGCAGGTACATTGAATAGGGAAGTGGTCTTAGATTCTTAGGAAAGGTGGCCAGGTGGGAAAGAAGGTTTTACTTTTATGTTGTATAGCAGGCTATTGAACTTTCATGCTTTATGTTCCCTAACTTCATAAACAGATTGTTTATAGCCATAAACTAGAGAACAATATTAACAATTTGTATATCAAAATAACGTACTTTACTTTCATTTTCAGGCTCCTCCATTACCATCCGCCTCATCTTGATATTATTCCATGGACTTTAAACATGAGACCTTTTCTGCTATTCAGGAAGTAACCCAGTTCTGCACCACTGGTTTTTGTAGCTATTTCGTAAGGCTGCTGGCTGAAAACTGTGTCTATGCAACCTTCCAAGTGCGGAGTGTCAACCAGCTGGACGGGGAGAGTACTGCTCCTACTCCAGGACTCTCACAAAGCTAATCAGCTGAACTTCAGAGAAATAAATAAATAATAATTTCCATGTTTTGTATATATCTGACAAAACTGGCAACATCATACAGACTACTGACTTGAAGACAACCTCTTTTATATTTCTCTATTTCTGGGCTGATGAATTTGTTTTCATCTATCTTTTCCCCCTTCACAATTTTCCTTGGAAAAAAAATACTAGCCTAGCTGGTCATTTCTTTGTAAGGTAGTTAGCAATTTTAAGTCTTTCTTTGGTCAACTTTTTTTTTAATGTGAAAAGTTAGGTAAGAAACTTTTTTACTGCTTTTATGTTTTTCTGTCTTGTTTTGAAACCATAATGGTTATACTTTTGGTTCCTAAATAAAACATTAAAAAAATTAACAGCCAAGTCACAAAGATAATGGATTGCACATAGACTAAGGAATAAACTTCAGATTTGTGATTTTTGTTTCTAATCTTGATGTAAATTTACACTATTTATAAATACATATTTATTGCTTGAAAATATTTGTGAATGGAATGCTGTTATTTTTTCCAGATTTACCTGCCATTGAAATTTTAAGGAGTTCTGTAATTTCAAACACTACTCCTATTACATTTTCTATGTGTAAATAAAACTGCTTAGCATTGTACAGAAACTTTTATTAAAATTGTTTAATGTTTAAAGAGTTTTCTATTGTTTGAGTTTTAAAAAGAATTTATGTACAGTGCCCAGTTTTTGTTCATTTTTCAAATCTGATTATATATATTTTATATATACTTATGTATGTATATATAATATATATAGAAATCTGGATATATATGTATAAAGTTTTAGAACTTAAATTTTTCTCGTTTAAGTTTCACATCTATGGTAGATTTTTGAGGTGTCTACTGTAAAGTATTGCTTACAAAAGTATGATTATTTTTAAAGAAATATATATGGTATGTATCTTCAAGACCTAAAATGTCAGACTGGTTTATTGTGAAGTTGCAATTACTGCAATGACAGACCAATAAACAATTGCTGCCGAAATACAGTATAATAGTAGAAAACAAATAGTGAACTTAAGATTTTAAAGGGAATGTTATATTGGCTTGACAAATCCTATATGTCACTTAGTAGCATTTTATATGGAAAAAGGGATTCCAAGATAAAGGGTCTATTTTAGAACACAAATAAATTAAGAGACTTATTTTTTAAAGTTAGGAAAATTTAAAATCTCATGCTTTCCTGTTTGTATGACATGATGGGAAGGGGGCTGCAAATTCCATATCACTAATAAAATACAGCAAGCTATATTAGCATTCACAAATCACTGCTAATTAACAGTGATTAATATTGGTATTTTCATTTTTTAATGCACTTTCATTTGTATCTCCATTTTCTGAAGCATTTGGCAAATAATCTCCGTTTTTATAATATAGTTTTATAAATTCTCCAGAAGTATTATTGAAGAAGCATAGGGAGTGCTTATGTTTTTACACAAACACACCTACATATGTGTACACACACACACACACACACACGACTAAGAATTTATTGTCCTATCTCAACAAATGCTGTGCTGATTGCATTAATCAAGTACCCTTTCAGACAGTTTTAGAGTATATTGTCCTCTTAGAAACATTTTGAAGGCTGAAAGTCTGAAGATGTTTTATTCAATTTAGTTAATAATTTGGTATATATTAAATACCTTTTAGCAGCTGTCATCCTTTATTTATAATTTCAGGCAATTCTAAATCTATTTTAGTTAGGGAGTAAGAGTGCTTCTCTAAGTGCTGCTGACGATGTTTAACCACAGATATTTTTAATTGGTTTTCTTTTAAAATCTCCTATCCAAAAGTCATACAGAATAAAAGAACTCAAGATGAACATTTTTGCAAACAAAAATTACAAGCCAACTTCAAATATCAGAAGAATGCTAAAGCTGTACCTAAATGTTTCTTCACCTGTTCTGATTTATCTTACAACAGTGTCTTGTCTTTGGTTTTGTTAAGATAGTTTGTTTTTAGGAATAATTTTTTTTTTTTTTAACCATATAGGTAAACTCCATTAAGGCATACTCTATCCAGATGGCTTAATAGTGGAACAAGTTTGCATCATAGCACACACCGTTCAGAGAAAGGATCTAATCACACAGTGCATTTTTTAAAAAGCAAATGTTGACTCAGAAACTGATAACTAAATCACATTCTTTTCTCGTTAGCATGAGTTAAGTAGGAACTCTTTAGCATCAATATAGCAATTTCATTTGCCTGACCTATTAAGTTAAAACAATAAATTTTTAGCTTGGTAGTAAAACCTAAGTCACCTTTCCAAAGTAAATTAATAACTAGGACCTTTAAAATAAATATTAAGCCAACTGAATTTTAGGATCACATAATATGAATTAAATTTAAATGTATGGAATTTTAAAGTTATGTGGATTTTCATTTAGTCTACATGTTTTGCTGCTTGTGAATAGGATGTGATCCCTGCCTTCTACCCTCCATACACACATCTAAAACGGGAGACTCTTGTATATTTATCATGCAAAACCTAGAGGTAACAAGGATGAGTGATCATAGGTTACATCATCACATCTGACAGGGCAAGATTTCGGAACTTAAGTAGCTTGACTTGACTAAGATGTTGAAGGAGTACTGAAAGACAACCAGAGAGGTAGGAAGGACCTGAGGTTGGAAAGCTCTCTGCCATTAAGAGATGTTTAGACTCAACCCTCTAGTTACTGTGAACCCATCTGCTGAATTTAAGCAAAAGAGCCTTGAATTGTAGTCACCTTATTGCCTCTCAGCCATTCCATCTCTCCTCTACCTTGCTACCAGGATATTTCTAAAGCACACAGCTCCAAGGAAGAGATGATTTGGGCTTGAACTTTGGATATTGTGAAGATGAAATTAAAAGCACAGATTTGGAAGACAAAAGTCAAGTCTACAAGACTCTAAATGTCTTCCAGGTAGGCAAGGGTGCTTTTAACCAGAATAGGAGATACACATGAGTTCTGTGTAATGAACTTCTGTTGGCCATCTAATTTAAGAAGGAAGTGGTTGCATCTGTTAGTCTGAAATTAGGAGACTCCTGGATTAGAATCATATATCTGGCTGTTGGTTGAGGTGAAGCTTTAGCCAATAAGATCATATAGGAATGGGCTGGGATTGTGGCTCAGTGGTACAGCGCTTGCCTAGCATGTGTGAGGCACTGGGTTCAATTCTCAGCACCACATATAAATAAATGAACAAAATAGAGAACCATCAACAACTTTAAAAAAGTTTAGAAATAAGATCATAAAGGAGAGAGGTGGACCTAATACCCAGTATGGAACATCAGTGCATAAAGGGCAGATGGACTGCACTGCAAAGGAGAAGAAAAAAAGAAGCTAGCCAGGAGTAGTGTTAAATAGGCTAGAGATTTTCAAAAAAAATAACCACACCATGCTGCAAAGATGAGGATTAAAAAGATTGCTTTGGGTTGTCATAAGTGTGTTAGTGACATTTGTCAGAACTCCATCAATAGAGTTGACAACCTGATTGCCAAGATGGGAAGAGATGGAGTTTGAGAGACATGGGTCAGTTTGGTCTTCCCAGGAGCTCTAGGTATGAAATTAGGTTGGTCTTTGGTACATAGTAAACAGGTAACCAATCTTAAATATTGTGCTGCATTACACTAGAATGCTTCACACAGTAATAATTACGTGTGTGTGTGTGTGTGTGTGTGTATCTAGAAGCAACCCATGTGATGTTTAACTTTTGAGCTTAAGGCATACTTTTGACAGGAAAATGAGAATGAGAACTTGGGCTAAGCCCTTGGCTTAGTACTTTTCCTCTGTTTAATCCTTACAATGACTGGGTTAAATACTGTTTAATCCCCATCTTTACAGGTAAGTAAATTGGGATAAAGAGAACCTTGTAACTTATACAAGGTTCACAATTTTTAAGTGGTGAAGCCTGGATTCTGTTTTGCAGTCTGATTCCAGGGCAAGTGCTAATGTCCTTCCCACTGTAGAGAAATAGGAGTTACTTAGTGTTTACTCAATAGTGACATTTGGAAGAAACTTTTCATTTTGAGTATTTCTTTAAAAAGATGGTGTCTTTTATCTTGATAACAGTGATTAATATTGGTAATTAAGTTGACCATATCTTTTATAGTAACAGGACTCTTTTGAGATTAAAAGGGGACACTACTAATAATTGGGCTGGGCAGCAGCCACAAAATGGTACTGAACAAACCAGGATATGTGGCATAGTGTGCTTTAAGTTAGTCTTTGGCAGAAGCATTTTCGGAGTAGTGTTTTCCTAGATTTTTGTATTAGAATGGAAAGGATACCTATATTTAGGCGCATTAAGACCCCAAATTGGGTTTAAAGCAGTTGGTGAATCATCTGGGTGAAGATGCATAAAATGAATTAGCAGAAATAAAGGGAACTTCCTGGATGATTTTTCATTTGTTTATTTGTTTTGTACCGGGGATTGAGCCCGGGAGCGCCTAACCACTGAACCACATCCCCAGCCCTTTTTATTTTTTAATTTTTGACACAGGGTCTCCCTATGTTGTGTAAGGCCTTGCTAAGTGGCTGAGACTGGCTTTGAACTCAGGATCCTCCTGTCTCAGCCTCCAGAGCCTTGCAGAACCGTGCCTGGCTCCACTCCTTCTCTTGCCCCCTCCAATCTATTCCTCAATTCTCTCCCTAGCAAGCAGAGGGAGATTTTTAAGACATAAATCTGTACTGAGTCTCTTGCTACAAACTCCTCTCTTCTATCCCCAGGCTCCCCCAACATGGGCTTACTTTTTTATTTTTATTTATTTATTTATTTTTGGTACTGGGGATTGAACCCAGGGGTACTTACCACTGAGCCACATCTCCAGGCCAGTTTTGCATTTTATTTAGAGACAGGATCTCACTGAGTTGCTTAGGCCCTTGCTAAGTTGCTGAAGCTGGCTTTGAACTCGAGATCCTCCTGCCTCAGCCTCGCTGCTTTTTAGTCAGTGCTGTCTACCGAGTTGTTCCTATCCTAAGATTGACACTTCAATAAGTTATGTGGGAAGAAAATGAGCAAAAAGAATAATCTGTGTAAATATTTAGCATAATTTTCTAAATTCTAGATCTGTTACCAGTCTAATTTAAGGCAGGAATGTGATTCAGCATGTTCAAACTATGATTTTTAAGTGTCGACCTGAAAAGGTGGTCACTTTTTTCTTGGGGTTTTTAAAAATCATTTAGCGCCACGTACTTTACTTCCAAGCGATTGAACATATTTCAATATGAACCACAGAAAGATTCCTAATAAGCATAGGACTATTCCAATGTATTTAAGTTATAACCGTGTGTGATAACTTGAAGTTGATTCAAGGTATGATTAACACAAAGCAATACTCTGAAACATATCCATTTTCAAAAATGCCTAGATATGACATCTATTGGAAGAAAAGAGGAGAAAGCAAATATATTGATTTGGGGGCTTAAATAGTTAATTGTAGTTGTGCATTGATTTTAGCACTTTGTGCTAGAATAATACATTTCACAGAATGGAATTAGATGTGAATGTTATCTTTAGAAAACTTGATATGTGATTTAAATGTCATTATTTTCATTTAATGTACTTGTTGGGTACAACTTTTGAGATGACTGCACATGGAGAGAAGTCTAATAAATGGAGCTCAGTACTCAAATTTATGATTTACAGTCAACAAGGCTTGCTGAAGTGAAGGTACTGAAAACAGTGGTAGGGGAGTGGGGGGAGCAAGTTCAGAACTACAGAAGATACTGATGCCTCAAAAGTTTCAGCAAAAAAACCGTACAGTGTACCCAAGGTTTGGCAATACAACTATATACAAATCCTGGATAGGGTCTTTTTTATTGTACATATTTTCCATTTCCAACATTAATGTTATGGGATACATACAGATAGTGAAATGGTTACTATGTAGTGAAGCAAAACACATGGTTACTTTTTTATGTGATAAGTGCTAAAATCCTTTTTTATTCTAATTAGTTATACATGACAATGCACTTTGACATCATACGTAAATGGAGTATAACTTCTCATTCTGGTTGTACATGATGTAGAATCACACTGGTAGTGTAATCATACATGTATATAGGGTAATGTCTGTCTCATTCCACCACCCTTCTACCCCGATACCCTCTCCCCTCCCTTTACTCCCTTTTCCTAATCCAAAGTAACTATTCTCCCCTAACCCCACCCCTTTATTGTGAATTAGCATCTGCATATCAGAGAAAACATTAGACCTTTGGTTTATTGGAATTGGCTTATTTTGCTTAGCATGATATTCTCCAGCTCTATTCATTTATCAGCAAATGCCATAATTTCATTCTTTTAAGGCTGAGTAATATGTCATTGTTATATATATACCACATTTTCTTTATCAATTCATCTGTTGAAGGGCCACCTAGGTTGGTTCCATAGTTTAGCTACTGTGAGTTGAGCTGCTATAAACATGGATATTAATACTAATTTTCTGACTCTAATTTTGACTGTGCTACCTAGTACTCTGTTCTAAAGAATTGCCTTTTTCTTTGACTTTTTCTCTGAGTATGATCTCAAGGATTTTTCAAGTGTTTACAATCAATTTTAGTCATCACACTTATCTATCACATGCTCAGATAGTCTCAAGCTGACTCCTGTGTCCTAACACATCTCTAAAGTCTATCAGCTCTTGTTGCTTTCTGGAACAACAAGGTGTCCCAGGGTCACTTCTCACTTTCTGTTTTCCCTGTCTCAGCCCTGGAATCAGCTGTTTCTCAAAGAACCTCATTTTCTTTCAGTGTAAAAATGTATTAAAACCAAGACCTGAGTGCTAAGTGTTTGTATTGCTACTGTGATATCAATGTTTCTAAATCTTTTTGTAGACAGCTACTATTTTTAAAAAATTGAATTCATACTGATATTTTCAGTTCACATTTAATATTATAGGTTTTTTTATCTTTTGTATTTTCCCCTCAGATGCAAAGTCTTAGTCTCTAATAACATTATATATTTTATTTGCTCTGTCATACAATAAATGTAAAAGTTTTTAAAATGGAGTACTTGATATTACTATAAACCTACTGATGTTTGAGATTTCTCTGCAATTATTTGGTTGCTATAATAAATACCATTAAGTATGCACATAAATGTTATGTTTCAAAATTAAAATTTTCTTTTGTGATTTTATTGCCAATTTGATATACAATTAGGTCCTATTTTTGTTTTATATTTTGTTTCAATTATTTTGTTTTAACTTTATTTTCAAAATATATAACATTTACATGATTCAAAATGCAAAACTGTATTAAAAGCTACCTTCAGACAAATCTTGCTCTTTCACCTTCAAATTGTCTCCATCGGCCATCTATAAGTAATCAATTTCAATTCATTAGCTCGTATTTTCATTTTATTTTTCCAAAAGTAAATTTATACATGTAGTCTTATTTCCCCTTTTTAAGTATAACATGTAGTATGCTGTGTATGTTATTTGACATCTTGATTTTTTTTCAATGACTATATCCTCAAAATCACCGTATAGCAATTCATGGTACTACATAGTTGTGTGCATATACCATCTTTTACTGATGAGTATTTAGCATGTTTCCAAACTTTTGTTTTATCAAAAAAGTCATAATAACCTTATGCCTATGTTCTATGTTTGTATTTGTGAGGTTTATCTTCAAGGTAGGGTTCGTGAAGTTTGATTGCCAAGCTAAAGGATAAGTACAGAGTTTTGTTCAGATGTATGCTGTTGCACTCACCCCAGCAGTGGATGAACATGATGAGCATGACTGTGTCTCTCACGGCCTTGACAACAGACTGTAGCATGAAGCATTTGAGTTTTCACAACTGTGATAGGTGAAAATGAAATCTTAGGATAATTTTAATTTGCATTTATCTTATGACTCAGGTTGGGTGTGGGGAGCCATCCTTATTTAGCAGAACCAGATGAGGTTGAGCCTTATGACACAGAGGCCTAACTTCTCGGAACTGGCAGACATGGAGGTCTGTCCCAGATTGCCAGGCGGTATGTGGCACTGTGGGAGTGGTTCCCTGCCTGGTTATATGATAGTTTCTCTGAGCAAATTGGCTCCCGTAACTCCACCCCAACCTGTTCATCACAGAAGCCCTTCCCGTTCCAGGCCCCTTTACCTGTGTGATTATAAATAAAAGAGATTTGGGCTACAGAGGCCAGAGCTGGTATGACCAGACCTGTCACACCCCGTCTCATTTAAAAGGAGTATTGCCTCTTGTGTGTTTATTGATTAGATAAGTTTATGGGTAATTGATTAATTTATAGCCAACATTGTCCTCCAGCAGTTAACCCTTTTCTCATCCACAGAGGATGTGGCAGAAACTCCCACAGTTGGGTGGTTTTTCATATGTTTAATGACTGTCTGCCTGGGGTTTTTTCCTTCTACATTTTTTAAATTGGTGTCCTCTAGTTAGCCTGTTCTTTAAACTTTTTTTTTCTTTTAGGTATAGTTGCTTATGGTAAGTTTAACAGATCTTTTGGGGGGGTTTTCCCTAGAGACACAGACAAAGGTTTATTTAGGAAAACAGATACACATTCAGGGGAGAGAGAAAGAGGACTATCTCAAGAGTGAGAAACTTTGGGGGCAAAACAAGGAATACACATTCAAGGGCGATTACAGGCCATCTCCAGAGGGAGAGACAGCAAGCCCTTGGTGTGGAGTATTAATATTTATAGAAGAACAGTTTCTAGAGGCTGGACTAGAGGGAGAACCACAGTGGAGTTACATAATTTCACACCAGTTTTTATAACACTAATTGCTTTGCCCTCATGTTACTTTTTTGCAGGCAAAGCTATGGGTCAAGGCCACAGGTTGGGTTTGCTCAGGACTTGCAATGCTTCATGAGCATTTCCTGCATTCCAACCATTCACAGGCACTTCCTTTAAGACTCAGTGTCTGTCTGTCTCTCTCTATATATCTATATAAATATAGATATACACAAATATATGTGTATCTCCAAATATGTATATCCCCAAATCCGTATCTCATTTCCACCCTCTGAGACATAGCCCCCTTTTTCTTAAGGGGTGCAGAAGGGGTGAGTTCTTCCATATCTACTTCAAGCTGATAATGGGTCATTGTCCCTACTTACTAAGGGATCTAAAGTCTCTTCATGCCTGATCTAATGGGGATCAGAAAGAGATTGGTCTCAATTGTTGGGATGGGTTGGAATCCTCTCACTGTCATCATCTTAACATGGAATTGTTGTCATCTGGAAAGTACAAACTTTATTAGGATAAAAGGGCAAGGGTCTAAGAATAAGAGCAGGAGAATAGATATCATAGGTCCAAATAGTGATAACAGCCAAACAAGTAAGCCTTTAATAGTTTTTATTTACCTGCATACATCTGAAGATAAGAATTTTTTCAAAAGTGTGCCTGTTGGATCAGACTTAAATTAACTCAGGACAGGCTTACAATTTTGGCAGAGTCTGTTTCAATAGTTTTTATCAGACACTCTTACAGAAGACCCCTTTTTCAATAACCTCTCAGCTTTACTTCCTTTTTGTAAGGCTGAACACAAATGCACATCTCAAGTTACATTTAAAAGGGCAAAAGTCTTCTAAGGAATCTCCAGACTGCTTTCTGTAGTGGTTGCGCCAATTTGCAGTTCCACCAGCAATGTATGAGTGTGTTTCTCCCAACATCCTCACCAACATTTATTGTTACTCGTGTTCTTGATAACCGCCATTCTGACTGGAGATGAACTTTCAGTGTGGTTTTAATTTGCATTTCTCTAATTGCTAGAGATGTTGAACATTTTTTCATATATTTTTGATCTATTATGTTTCTTCTGCAAAATGTCTGTTCAGTTCCTTTGCCCAATTATTGATTGCATTGTTTACTGTTCTGGTGTTAAGTTTTTTGAGTTCTTTGTCTATCCTGGAAATTAATGTCTTATCCAAGATACTAGTGGTAGAGATTTTCTCCCATTCTGTAGGATCTCTGTTCACATTCTTGATTGTTTCCTTTGCTGTGAAGAAGCTTTTCAGTTTGATACCATCTCATTTATTGATTCTTTATTGTATTTTTTGTGCTTTAGGAGTCTTATTGAGGAAGTTGGTTCCTAAGTCTACATATTGGAGAGTTGGACCTACTTTTTCTTCTAGTAGGTGCAGGGTCTCTAGTCTAATACCTAGGTCCTTGATTCACTTAGAGTTGAGTTTTGTGCAGGGTGAGAGATAGAGGTCTAATTTCATTTTGAGATTTTTCTAATTTTTTTGTGTGTGGGGGGGACAATATTATTGACTGAATTAGTTCCAGGCATTCTTTTGTCTAATCTTTTTCCTTTACCCATCTTGACCCCAAGAAGTTACTTCACATCCATGCTGGTCTGTTTAGTGGAAGACTTGAATCCTAAATAAATCTCTAGAGCTGTTATTCTGTGCATCTCTGCTCTGGCACTCTGCCCTGTGAACTTTTAGCTGCCTTAGCCCTTGTATTCTTACCTCTGTCTCTTCAACTTAAGGAAACCACTGGTCTCTATTTGGGTTTTATCTTCCTGGGCTGTAGCTTAGAAACTCTCCAAACAATAAGGTGGTGTAATTTTAAGTCTCCCTTCATTCATTTTCCTTTTCTCAGTGATCACTGTCTTGTGATACATCTTTTCTAATGTCTGAAAATCATTGTTGTATACATTTTGTCTAGTTTTTTGCTTGTTTAAGATAAGAGGATAAATAAATTTTGTTATTCAGAAGTAGAATCTGTTTTTATTCTATTGGTGCATTATGATTATACATAATAGTGAGATTCATTGTGCCATATTTGTAAATTTGTCTAACATAATTTGATCAATCTCATTCCCTATTACCTTCCTATTCTTTACCCTATCCTCCTTCCCTCCCATATACTTGTTTTACTGATCTTCCCCTATTTTATTATTTTAATTAGTGTATCATAATTATATATGAAAGTGGGATTATTTGTGGTGTATTTGTATGTGGACATAGTGTAATTTGGTAGGCTTTATTCCTCAATACTTCCCCATGCCATCCCTTCCTCCCTTCTTCCCTTTCTTTACTCTATTGGTCACCCTTCTATTTTGTGAGATTCCTTTTTTATTCCTTTTTGTTCTGTCTTTCTCTAACCTCTACGTATAAGAGAAAACAGAAAAAGTCCCCTTGACTTTCTGAGTCTGGTTTATTTACTTAGCATGATGTTATACAGTTCCATCCATTTATCATCAAATGCCATAATTTTATTCTTCTTTAAGGCCAAGTAATATTCCATTGTGTATATATACCACATTTTCTTTATTCATTCATCTATTGTAGGAAGGGCACCTGGACTGGTTCCATAATTTGGCTGTGGTGAATTATTCTACTATGAATACTGATGTGGCTGTACCACTGTAGTATACTGATTTTAGTTCTTTTGGATAAATGCCAAGGAGTGGGATTGCTGGTTCCATTCCTAGTCTTTTGAAGAATCTCCTGCTTTCCAGAGTTGTATTAATTTACCATCTCACCAACAGTGTATAAGTGTACATCCCACCCACATCCTTGCCAGCGATTATTATTTATACTCCTTTATGGTTTTATTAGTGTATTATATTTATACATAAGAGTTGGGTTTATTTTGACATAATCATACATGCATGGAATTTAATTTACTCCATTTTAGTCCCTAGTGCCCCCCTTTTCTTCCCCTTATTCTCCTTCTCTACTCTACTGGTCTTCCTTCTGTTTACTTATCTATTTTTAATTAGTGCTTTATAAATATAAAGGTGGAATTCACTGTGGTATATTTATATGTATACATAGCGTAATTTTGTCAAATTCATTCCACATTTCCTCCCCTTTCCCATTCCTTCTCAATCCCTCTCAATCTCCTTCTACTCCACTGATCTTCCCTTTATCTTTAGGATTTTCAGATGCCCCCATTTTCCCTGCTTACTTTGCTCTAGCTCACGCATATAGAGAAAACATTCAACCCTTGATTTTTCTGAGTCTGGCTTATTTCACTTAGCATGATATTCTCTAGTTCAATCAATTTTCCTGCAAATGCCATAATTTCATTCTTCTTTATGGTTGAGTAATACTTCATTGTGTACATATACCACATTTTCTTAATCCTTCTAATGACAGACATCTGGGCTGGTTCCATAACTTGACTATTTGTGAATTACACTGCTATAAACATTGATATGCATGCAGTACTACAGTACTACTGATTTTAGTTCTTTTGGCTAAACACTCAGGAATGGGATACCTTGATCATGTGATGGATCCAGTCCTAGTTTTTTTGAGAAATCTCCATACTGCTTTCCAGAGTGGCTGTACTAATTTGCAGTCCCACCAACAATGTGTGAGTGTACATTTTCCCCCATATCCCTGCAGCATTTATTATTATTTGAATCCTTGCTAATTGCCATTCTGACTGGAATGAGATGAAATCTCAATGTAGTTTTGATTTGCATTTCCCTGCTTGCTAGGGACGTTGGACATTTTTTTCATATATTGGTCATTTTGTTTCTTCTTTTGAGAAATGTCTGTTTAGTTCATTTGCCCATTTATTGGTTGAGTTGTTTTCTGGCGTTAAATGTTTTGAGTATACTGGATATTAATTCCCTGTTGGTAAAGATTTTCTCCCATTCTGCAGGTTCTCTCTTCATGCTTTTGGGGCTAATAAAAATATTTTAAAATTGATTGTGGTGAGGGTTGTCTAACTGTGAATATACAAATGGTTCCCAACATACAATGACTTAACTTATGATTTTTTTACTTTATAATGGTATGAAAGCCATATGCATTGAGTATAAATTGTACTTTTTGGTTTTTGATTCCCCCCTCCAGGCTAACAATTTGCTATATTATACTGGAAGCTGCAGCTCCTACTCAGCAGCATAATCACAAGGGCAAACAACCAATATTCCACAGTGTACCACTTGCTATGTTATGAATGATAGGTTAGGTTTATTAAATGCACTTTCAACTTATGATATCCGCATTGTAAGTTAAGGAGTTTTTTATATGTAAATAGTTTCATTTTAAAGAATAGTTTCATGCCATCATGGAGGCTTGGTGAGTCCAAACTCTGATGGAGTAGGCTGGCAAACTGGACACTCAGGGAATAGTTGCAGTTGCAGTTGGGAGTCCAAAGGCAGTCTGCTGGCAGAATTCCATCTTGCTTATGCAAGGTCAGTCTTTGTTCTATTAATACTGTCAACTGATTGGATGAGGCCCACCCACATTTTGGAGAGCAATCTGCTTTACTCAAAATCTGTCATTGAAAATGTTAATCTCACCCAAAATATCCTCATAGAAATATCTAGAATTATATTTGCAAACCATGGCCCAGCCAAATTGACACAAATTATCACACTGCTTATTTTAAAATATTAAAATTATTTACTTAAAAATATGTTTAAAGAGTACCTTCAATTATTTTGTGGAATATCTCTCAGTTTGAATTTATCGGATGCTTTTTCATGATTAGGCTTGAGTTATGGGTTTGGGCAAAGAACACTACAGAGGTAGTGCCCTTTTCATTGTATCAGGGGGCACATGATATTATATAATTATAGCAATGGCGATTTTGTCCTTGATCATGTGGTTAACACGGTATCCATGGTATTCTTCATTGTACAGTTACTATTTTTCATTCCCATATGCTCTTCATTCTAAACAATTCACTAAGACTAGACCACACTCAGAAGGGAATTAAGCTCCACCTCCAGAGGGGTTAATGTCCGTATGTATATTACTTGAAATTTTGTAAATAATATTTGTTCTTATCCACTGTTTGTTTATTCAATCATTTATATCAGTACGGACTCATGGATATTTATTTTATTTGGTGGTTTATAATCTAAAACTATTGTTATTTGTTATTCAAATCATTCCAGCTTTGGCCACTGGGAACTCTTTTGTATTGGATTTTATGTATTTTATTTTGTGTATTGGGGATAGAACTCATGGCTTTGTGCATGCTAGGCAAGCACCCTGTCACTGAGCCAAAGTCCTAGCCCTTTTATGTACTTCTGATGTGACTCCCTGCCTTTCGTACTTTCTTTCTGCCACCACAAGATGCTCCAGGCTCATTTTGTGTTTTCTTTGCCTTGATTCTAGCCATAACCATTTCTCCTAGGAGCTCTGATTCCTTTTATTGAAGATGATTTAGAAAGTAAGATCTGGATAATGGGTGTGCTCATTACTACTGCTCTTAAACCCTTTATCTAAAAAGACAGAACTAGGAAATATATGTATGTGTACTAAAACATGTATATTTACATACCTATAATTATGTTTCTGTGTATATAATAAAGTAAACATTACCTACTGACTTTAAAAATGTATAAGGATATTGATGTAAAAAATAAAAACCTTCCATAGTTATTTCATTTATAACAAAAATAAATATGATGTCATTACTGAAAAAATAAATATAATTCTATACTTATATCTCTTAACTTGAATTCAGCACCACAGTATTCATTCTAGCCTTGTGCTCTGTCCATTTGATTTGTAACTGCTCACTCTAGTATCATAATTCCTATTATCTATGATTTATTATTTTTTCAACCCTAGAATACATGTAAAATAGTTTCAGAATTGCTCTTCGTTAATCAGCATTTCATCACGGTGACCAAAATACCTGACATGAACAAGTCAAGATTGTATTTATTTCATGACAGAACAAATTTATTTTTACTCAGTTTCAAAGGTTTCAACCCATGGTTGACTCACTCCATTGCTTGTGCCTGAGATGAGGCAGAACATCATGGTGGAAGGGTGTGGTAGAGGAAAGCTGCTCACCTCATGTCATCTGGGAAGCGGAGAGAGAAGGAGAATGAAGAAGGGACCAGGAACAAGATGTACCCCTCTGGGCCACATCCCTAGTGACCTACTTCCTCCAACTAGGTCCCACTTGCCTACGGTTTCTACCACCTCTCAATAATACCATTTAATTTGAATCCCTAAATGGATTAATTCATTGATGATGTCAGAGCCCTCATGATCCAATCAGTTCCCAAAATCCCATTGCTACACTGGGAGCAAGACTTCAACATGAGCCTTTGGGGGACACTTCATATCCACACCATAACACTGTCCTGTACAGTATCTTGCAATAGCTAATTAAAACAGTGTTTTCCAAGGTTACTTTGGTCAGGTTCTTTCTTCCCCACTCACTTCAATGAGATTATGGCATACATTGTAATACAGTTAGATTCATTTGTCACAGTCTGCATTCCTTTCTGGGATCCCCTTTGTTGATTTTTAAAAATAAAATGTAAAATGAAGTTCTCTCTGTATATGTAGAGTCATATATCCACATCCTAGTACCATATAGGATGGTTCAGTTACCCTAAAAACTTCCCTTTGTCCCCTTATCCTGTGCCAAGATCATTTCGAAGGACTGGTTTCCAAGTGTGCCAAAACCGCAACCCTCATTTACTGAAGTTGTTGAGATCAGACAGCTTGGATACAACATAATTGAAGGATGTAATGTCTTCTCTGGATGCTTTATAGAGACTGAGAAGTTTTCAGCAACTCCCAGAAGGAACAGAAAAGAGAATATGGCCAGGTGTGGTAGTGCATGTACGTAATTCCAATGATTCAGAAGTCTGAGGCAAGAGGATCACAAGTTCAAGGCCAGCCTCAACAACTTAGTGAGACCCTATCTCAAAATTTAAAAAAAGAGGGGGGGGCTGGGGACGTAGCTCAGTGGTAAAGCACTGTTGGGTTCAATCCTCAGTACCCTCCCCCCCAAAAAAAGAGGGAATGTCCAGGAGACCTAGGTAGTATTTCAAACCTTTAGCCAGATCTGTATCCCTGTCATATCCTACTTGTTTACATGTAAGTAGTTGGAATCATATGTCTTCCTCCTGGCAAATCAAAGAGGAAAAGTCAGCTTATATAGTTTTGTGGGGAAGAAACCTCTCAATATTAAGAACATGACCTCATGACCTATTCTTTAAGCAGCCCTTTGAGAGATTAAAGAGGAATATACCTATGAGTAGAGACCTTGCAATTGGCAATGAATTTAAGCATTTTTCTTACATGACAGGGAATTCAATTAAAAATATTCCATTTGATATTTTTGCATCTCTAGTTATTAGTGAGATTGACTTGCAACTCTATCTTTGATAAGTTTTGTTATAAAGGATATTTCTTTTGAGAAAATATATTGAATTTGGAATTCTGTGAAGATTACAAACTGGATATGGGTAACAACCCACATCTGATTTGCTTCTGGGACTGACATAAGGGCAAATGAGGCTTTGAATCTCACTGGAGTCCTAGTAAAAAGAACTTGGGTGGAGTTTTTGCCTGGATGGACTGGCCAAGCCATAGAAACCAGAGTTGTAGAACCCCAAGGAAAGGATTAGAATGAGGTAGAAAAAGCTCAAGTCACCAAGACATGGATCCCAAGGGAGAGAAAGGGAACTGACATTAGATTCCTTCATGTGATTTGATTGCCTGGGCTTCCAAAAGACCAAAAGGAGCTGAAGAGGTCTCAGTGTGGTGATGGTAGCCTGCCAGCTGCCATGGAAAAATCATGAAGGATGAGAAAACTTTATCATCCACTCCTTGGGATCTACTGCCCCTGTTGTTTTTTCTTTTTAATTTTTTAAATTTTTTATTGTTTGTTCTATTTAGTTATAAATGACAACAGAATGGAAGAATGCATTTTGATTCATTGCACACAAATGGGGTATGACTTTTTATTTCTCTAGTTGTAAACTGTGTAGTCACACCATTTGTGTTATCATACACGTACATAGGGTAATGATGTTCGTCTCATTCCACTGCCTTTCCTTCCCCCACCCCCTCTCCTCACCTCATTTCCTTTTACACAATTCAACATTCCTCCATTCTTCCCTTACCCCCTCCCCATTCCTGTTATGAATCAGCATCCACTTATCAGAGAAAACATTTGGACTTTGGTTTTTTGGGATTGGCTTGTTTCATTTAGCATGATATTCTCCAACTCCATCCATTTACCTGCAAATGCCATAATTTTATTCTTCTTTATGGATGAATAATATTCCATTGCATATATATACCACAGTTTATCCATTCATCTACTGAAGGGCATTGAGGTTGGTTCCACAATCTAGCTATTGTGAATTGAGCAGCTATGAACATTGATGTGGCTGCATCACTGTAGTATGCTGATTTTTTAAAATTTATTTTTATTGTAAACAAATGGGATACTTGTTGTTTCTCTGTTTGTACATGAAGTCAAGGCCTACCATTTGTGTAATCATACATTTACATAGAGTAATGGTGTTTGATTCATTCTGATATTTTTTCCTTCTCCTCCACCCCTCCCACCCCTCTTTTCCCTCTATACAGTCCCTCCTTCCTCCATTCTTGCCCCCTCCCACCCCCCATTATGTTTCATCATCTGCTTATCAAGCGAGATCATTCGTCCTTTGGTTTTTTGAGATTGGCTTATCTCACTTAGCACGATATTCTCCAGTTTCATCCATTTGCCTTCAAATGCCATAATTTTATTATTCTTTATGGCTGAGTAATATTCCATTGTATATATATATACCACAGTTTCTTTATCCATTCATCAATTGAAGGACATCTAGGTTGGTTCCACAATCTGGTTATTGTGAATTGAGCAGCTATGAACATTGATGTGGCTGCATCACTGTAGTATGCTGATTTTAAGTCCTTTGGGTATAGGCCAAGGAGTGGGATAGCTGGGTCAAATGGTAGTTCCATTCCAAGTTTTCTAAGGAATCTCCACACTGCTTTCCAGAGTGGTAGCACTAATTTGCAACCCCACCAGCAGTGTATGAGTGTACCTTTTCCCCCACATCCTCGCCAACACCTATTGTTGCTTGTACTCTTGATATTCTCCATTCTAATTGGGGTAAGATGGAATCTTAGGGTAGTTTTGATTTGCATTTCTCATATTACTAGAGATGTTAAACATTTTTTCATATATCTGTTGATTGCTTGTAGATCTTCTTCTGTGAAGTGTGTGTTCCTTAGCCCATTTGTTGATTGGGTTATTTGTATTCTTGGTGTAAGGTTTTTTGAGTTCTTTATAGATTCTGGAGATTAGTGCTCTATCTGAAGTATGATTGGCAAAGATTTTCTCCCACTCTGTAGGCTCTCTCTTCACATTGTTGATAGTTTCCTTTGCTGAGAGAAAGCTTTTTAGTTTGAATCTATCCCAGTTGTTGATTCTTGCTTTTATTTCTTGTGCTATGGGAGTCCTGTTAAGGAAGTCTGATCCTAAGCTGACATGTTGAAGATTTGGACCTACTTTTTCTTCTGTAAGATACAGGGTCTCTGGTCTGATTCCAAGGCCCTTGATCCATTTTGAGTTGAGTTTTGTGCAGGGTGAGAGATAGGGGTTTAGTTTCATTCTGTTGCATATGGATTTCCAATTCTCCCAGCACCATTTGTTGAAGAGGCTATCTTTTCTCCATTGCCTTTTTTTGGCCCCTTTGTCTAGTATGAGAAAATTGTATTTATTTAGGTTTGTGTTCATGTTCTCTATTGTATACCATTGATCTACCTATTTTGGTACCAATACTATGCCATTTGTGTTACTATTGTCCTTGAAACTCTAACCAGAGCAATTAGACAGACCAAAGAAATTAAAAGGGATACAAATAGGAAAAGAAGAACTCAAACTATCTCTATTTGCTGATGACATGATTATATACTTAGAGGAACCGGGAAATTCCACCAGAAAACTTTTAGAACTCTTAAGTGAATTCAGCAAAGTAGCAGGATATAAGATCAATGCTCATAAATCTAATGCATTTTTATACATAAGTGATGAATCTTCAGAAAGAGAAGTTAGGAAAACTACCCCATTCACAATAGCCTCGAAAAAAATAAAATACTTGGGAATCAATCTAACAAAAGAGGTGAAAGACCTCTACAATGAGAACTATAGAACACTAAAGAAAGAAATTAAAGAAAACCTTAGAAGATGGAAAGATCTCCCATGTTCTTGAATAGGCAGAATTAATATTGTCAAAATGGCCATACTACCAAAAGTGCTATACAGATTCAATGCAATTCCAATTAAAATCCCAATGATGTACCTTACAGAAATAGAGCAAGCAATCATGAAATTCATCTGGAAGAATAAGAAATCCAGAATAGCTAAAACAATCCTTAGCAGGAAGAGTGAAGTAGGTGGTATTGCAATACCAGAACTTCAACTCTACTACAAAGCAATAGTAGTATGCTGATTTTAAGTCCTTTGGGTATAGGCCAAGGAGTGGGACAGCCAGGTCAAATGGTGATTCCATTCCAAGTTTTCTAAGGAATCTCCATATTGCTTTCCGGAGTGGCTTTTCCAATTTGCAACCCCACCAGCAATGTATGAGTGTACCTCTTTCCCCACATCCTCACCAACACCTGTTGTTGCTTGTGTTCTTGATAATCTCCATTCTAATTGGGGTGAGATGAAATCATAGGGTACTTTTGATTTGCATTTCTCTTATTACTAGAGATGTTGAACACTTTTCGTATATTTGTTGATTGCTTGTATGTCTTCTTCTGTGAAGTGTCTGCTCATTTCCTTAGCCCATTTATTGATTGGGTTATTTTATTTTTGGTGTTAAGCTTTTTGAGTTCTTTATAAATTCTGGAGATTAGTGCTCTATCTAAAGTGCATGTGGTAAAGATTTTCTCCCACTCTGTAGGCTCTCTCTTCATGTTATTGTTTCCTTTGCTGAGAAAAAGCTTTTTAGTTTGGATCCATCCCATTTATTGATTTTTGCTTTTATTTCTTGTGCTTTGGGAGTCTTGTTGAGGAAGTCTGATACCAAGCTAACATGATGAAGATTTGGGCCTAACTTTTCTTCTATTTGGTGCAGGGTCTTTGGTCTAATTCCTAAATCCTTGATCCATTTTGAGTTGAGTTTTGTGTAGGGTGAGAGATAGGGGTTTAATTTCATTCTGTTGCATATGGATTTCCAGTTTTCCCCACACCATTTGTTGAAGAGACTATCTTTTCTACAGTGTATGTTTTTGGGCACCTTTGCCTAGTATCAGATGACTGTATTTATATGGGTTTGTCTCTGTGTCCTCTATTCTGTACCATTGGTCTACCTGTCATTTTGCTGCCAATACCATGCCGTTTTTGTCACTATTGCTCTGTAGTATAGTTTAAGTTCTGGTATTATGATACCTCCTGCTTCACTCTTCCTGCTCAGGATTACTTTGGCTATTCTGGGCCTCTTATTTTTCCAAATGAATTTCATGATTGCTTTCTCTATTTCTATGAGGTAGATTATTGGTATTTTAATTGGAATTGCAATGAATCTGTATAGTGCTTTTGTTAGTATGACCATTTTGACAATATTACTTCTGCCTGTCCAAGAATATGGGAGAGCTTTTCATTTTCTAAGGCTTTCTTTAATTTCTTTCTTTAGTGTTCTGTACTTCTCATTGTAGAGGTCTTTCACCTCTTTTGTTAGATTGATTCTCAAGTATTTTATTTTTTTGAGGCTATTGTGAATGGGGTAATTTTCCTAATTTCTCTTTCAGAGAATTCATCACTTATGGATAGAAATGCATTAGATTTATGTGCATTGATCTTATATCCTGCTACTTTACTGAATTCACTTAAGAGTTCTAAAAGTTTTCTGGTGGAATTTCCTGGTCCCTCTAAATATATAATCATGTCATCAGCAAATAGGGATAGTTTGAGTTCTTCTTTTCCTATTTGTATCCCCTTAATTTCTTTGGTCTGTCTAATTGCTCTGGCTAGAGTTTCAAGGACAATGTTGAATAGAAGTGAAAGAGGGCATCCCTGCCTTTTTCTAGTTTTTAGAGGGAATGCTTTCAATTTTTCCCCATTTAGAATGATGTTGGCTGTGAGCTTATCTAGCCTCTACAATGTTGAGGTATTTTCCTACTATCCCTAGTTTTTCCAGTGTCCTGAGCATGAAGGGGTGCTGTATTTTTATCAAATGCTTTTTCTGCATCTATTGAAATAATCACATGATTCTTAACTTCAAGACTATTAATGTGGTGAATTACATTTATTGATTTCCGGATGTTGAACCAACCTTGCACCCCTGGGATGAACCCCACTTGATCATGGTGCACCAACCTTTTAATGTTTTTTTATGTGATTTGCTGCTCCTGTACTTTAACAACTGGACCTCAGCTCCACATAGAACTAGTTTATCTAAGAGAACCCAGAAACTAGAAAAATAAGATTAAGGATAACATGTCCATCAAAACTTGTTCAAGAGAAGTACTCAGACAAGTCCTTGGGTTTGATCACCAGTACTGCAAACAAACAAACTGAACAAAAACCTTTCAGTCAAAAAATATGATGAGAAGAGGAGAAGATGGCAAATTAGAGGAAAGGTGTAATTTTCACCAGTTCCTTAGCTCCAGACTTAAAAAGTGGGAGGACTTCTCCTCAGTGAAGTGGGTGAGTAAGGAAACTCAATTAAATTCAATACTGAACAGTTAAAAAAAAGAGAGAGAGAGAAAGACAGAGACACCCCCCCCCACACACACACAGAAAGTTGGAAACTTGGGACATAATATAAGAAATAATAGGTTAGAGATTCCCCAGCTTGTCTGGTGGCAGCACGACAGCTGCAGCTGCTAAGGGGTGGGGTAGAACAGACAGGGAGAGGGAGGAAAGCATGATGGGAATTGGCCCCAGAAAACCTGTGGAATAGAGAGGGAGGCTGATCTTAATGGACCCAGAGTTGACAGGGAAGTTGTTGAGTGAAAAGCAAGTGACATCACTTGGCCCAGGGCAGATAGTTTGTTGGGAATTGACGTCAATTACATGGGAAACATTTATAAGCACTGCAGTGGCCATAAGCAGAAGCAGGAGAACAGGAACTCCTAAAGGAAGTTGCCAACCTGACTCAGGAGCCACCTGTTGTGGGCTCCTGATTGTGCCTACACCAGTGTGACTGAAATAGGTACAAAGAAAATTGTTCCTAGGGCATCCAGGCTCTGGATACCGAGGAGACAGAGCTATTGAGAAGATGCCAATAACAACTAGGCAGGAGCATCTGCACTCCAGGTCCAATCCTGGATAAATCACATCTATAGCAGTGAACATGAGACCTGTGGAGATTTAGATTCTATACCCTAAAAGTGGAATTTACATGAGGTCCTTAATACCTAGAGTCCAGCAGAGATCAGCACCTTCTCAGCAATAGCAGGTGTGCATCAAATATCAAATACTTACCCACAGAGTTCCAAAGGTCAGCCAAGACTAAATCCCAACTGTTAGAACTTCCAATTTAGAACTCCACACCACTCCTGCTACAGAAGTACACAATTTGCCAATACTCCCCAGTCTATCCCACCCTATTCTTGGAGACAGGAAGCTGAGAGCTACTACTTTGGCTCCTAGCCACAATGGCTGGCAGCTAGGTGAGGAACACAAAGACTTGGACTCAACAACACTCAGTCCTTCACCCAAAGGTTACAGATCCCAAAATAAATATAAAAAATGAAAATCTATCCTTGCCAACAATTTTGACCACTTCAACAGAAACAAGCCCATTATTTCTGATTAATAATTTTTATTTTTTTCTGTATCTTACGTTTTTAACTTTTTCCATTTTAATTTTTAAAATTGTTTCACATTTCATTTCATTTTGTTATTTTTTTACTTTTTTCCATTCTGCGTGATTGTGTGTGTTCTAGGAAGCCATATTCAAAAACACATCAAGAAGATAATATGCCATGATCAAGTGGGGTTCATCCCAGGGATGCAAGGTTGGTTCAACATATGCAAATCAATAAGTGTAACTCACCAGATAAATAGAATTAAAAATAAAAATCATATGATCATCTCAACGACTGCAGAAAAGGCCCATGTACAAACAGAGAAACAAGATGTATCCCATTTGTTTACAATAAAAATAATTTTTAAAAAATACAGCAACCATTCATGTTAAAAACACTGGAGAAGCTAGGGATAGAAGGAACTTACCCCAATATTATAAAGGCTGTATGTGACAAACTCAAAGTCAACATTATACTGAACAGAGAAAAACAAAACATTTTTTCTAAAATCAGGAATGAGACAAGGATGTCCACTCTCACCACTTCTATTCAATATAGTTCCTGAAACTCTAGCCAGAGCAATCAGGCAAGAGAAGAAAATTAAAGGGATACAAATAGGAAAAGAAGAAGTCAAACTACCTCTGCTGATCACATGATCCTATATCTAGAAACCACCCCCCCCCAAAAAAAAAACACTATACCAGAAGACTTCTAGAACTAACAAATGAAATCAGAAAGTTATCAGGATACAATAAGAACATTCATAAACTATACTCCAATAATGATTCTGCTGAGAAAGAAATCAGGAAAACCATCCTTTGTACAATAAATCCCAAATATAAAATACTCGAGAATCAATCTAAACAAGAAGGTAATGATCCCTACAATGGAAATTATACAACACTAAAAAAAAAGTGAAGAAGACCTTAAAAGACAGAAAGAACTCCTATGTTCTTGGATAGGCAGAATTAATATTGTCAAAAGGGCCATACTACCAAAAGTGCTATACAGATTCAATGCAATTCCCATCAAAATACCAATGACTTTTCCACAGCACTAAAAATAAAGCAAAAAACAGGCCTAAAATTCATTTGGAAGAATAAGAGACCCAAATTAGCAAAAGAAATTCTTTTTTTTTTTTATTGTAAACAAATGGGATACATGTTGTTTCTCTGTTTGTACATGGCGTAAAGGCATACCATTTGTGTAATCATAAATTTACATAGGGTAATGTTGTTTGATTCATTCTGCTATTTTTTCCCTTCCCCCCACCCCTCCCACCCCTCTTTTCCCTCTATACAGTCCTTCCTTCCTCCATTCTTGCCCCCCTCCCTAACCCTAACTCTAACCCTAACACTAATCCCTCCCACCCCCCATTATGTGTCATCATCCACTTATTAGTGATATCATTCTTCCTTTGGTTTTTTGAGATTGGCTTATCTCACTTAGCATGATATTCTCCAATTTCATCCACTTGCCTGCAAATGCCATAATTTTATCATTCTTTATGGCTGAGTAATATTCCATTGTATATGTATACCACATTTTCTTTATCCATTCATCAATTGAAGGACATCTAGGTTGGTTCCACAATCTGGCTATTGTGAACTGAGCAGCTATGAACATTGATGTGGCTGTATCTCTGTAATATGCTGATTTTAAGTCCTTTGGGTATAGGCCAAGGAGTGGGATAGCTGGGTCAAATGGAAGTTCCATTCCAAGTTTTCTAAGGAGTCTCCACACTGCTTTCCAGAGTGGCTGCACTAATTTGCAGCCCCACCAGCAATGTATGAGTATACCTTTCTCCCCACATCCTCGCCAACACCTGTTGTTGCTTGTATTCTTGATAATCGCCATTCTAATTGGGGTGAGATGGAATCTTAGGGTGGTTTTGATTTGCATTTCTCTTATTACTAGAGATGGTGAACATTTTTCCATATGTTTGTTGATTGCTTGTAGATCTTCTTCTGTGAAGTGTCTATTCATTTCCTTAGCCCATTTGTCGATTGGATTATTTGTATTCTTGGTGTAGAGTTTTTTGAGTTCTTTATAGATTCTGGAGATTAGTGCTCTATCTGAAGTATGATTGGCAAAGACTTTCTCCCACTCTGTAGGCTCTTTCTTTGCATTG
Organism: Sciurus carolinensis; assembly: GCF_902686445.1. Lineage (NCBI taxonomy): Eukaryota > Metazoa > Chordata > Mammalia > Rodentia > Sciuridae > Sciurus > Sciurus carolinensis. The sequence goes on from NC_062232.1 coordinate 37,447,617, forward strand.
CTGATAGTTTCCTTTACTGAGAGAAAGCGTTTTAGTTTGAATCTATCCCAGTTGTTGATTCTTGCTTTTATTTCTTGTGCTATGGGAGTCCTGTTGAGGAAGTCTGGTCCTAAGCCGACATGTTGAAGCTCTGGACCTACTTTTTCTTCTATAAGATGCAAGGTCTCTGGTCTGATTCCGAGATCCTTAATCCATTTTGAGTTGAGTTTCGTGCATGGTGAGAGATATGGGTTTAGTTTCATTCTGTTGCATATGGATTTCCAATTTTCCCAGCACCATTTGTTGAAGAGGTTATCTTTTATCCATTGAATATTTTTGGCCCCTTTGTCTAGTATGAGAAAATTGTATTTCTTTGGGTTTGTGTCCGTGTCCTCTATTCTGTACCATTGATCCACCTTTCTATTTTGGTACCAAACCATGCCATTTTTGTTACTATTGCTTTGTAGTAGAGTTGAAGATCTGGTATTGCGATACCCCCTGCTTCACTCTTTCTGCCAAGGATTGCTTTAGCTACTCTGGGTTTTTTATTCTTCCAGATGAATTTCATAATTGCTTGCTCTATTTCTGTAAGGTACATCATTGGTATTTTAATTGGAATTGCATTGAATCTGTATAGCACTTTAGGTAGTATGGCCATTTTGACAATATTAATTCTTCCTATCCAAGAACATGGGAGATCTTTCCATCTTCTAAGGTTTTCTTGAATTTCTTTCTTTAGTGTTCTGTAGTTCTCATTGTAGAGGTCTTTCACCTCTTTTGTGAGATTGATTCCCAAGTATTTTATTTTTTTCGAAGCTATTGTGAATGGGGTAGTTTTCCTAACTTCTCTTTCTGAAGATTCATCGCTTATGTATAAAAATGCCTTAGATTTATGTGCATTGATCTTATATCCCGCTACTTTACTGAATTCACTTATGAGATCTAAAAGTTTTCTGGTGGAATTTCCTGGTTCCTCTAAGTATACAATCATATCATCAGCAAATAGGGATAGTTTGAGTTCTTCTTTTCCTATTCGTATCCCTTTAATTTCTTTGGTCTGTCTAATTGCTCTGGCTAGATATTGAATAGGAATGGTGAAAGAGGGCATCCCTGCCTTGTTCCAGTTTTTAGAGGGAATGCTTTCAGTTTTTCACCATTTAGAATGATATTAGCCATGGGCTTAGCATAGATGGCCTTTACAATGTTAAGGAATGTTCCCACTATCCCTATTTTTTCTAGTGTTTTGAGCATGAAGGGGTGCTGTATTTTATCAAATGCTTTTTCTGCATCTATTGAAATAATCATGTGATTCTTGACTTTAAGTCTGTTGATATGGTGAATGACACTTATTGATTTCTGGGTGTTGAACCAACCTTGCATCCCTGGGATGAAACCCACTTGATCAGGGTGCACTATCTTTTTAATATGTTTTTGTATGTGATTTGCTAAAATTTTGTTGAGAATTTTTGCGTCGATATTCATTAAGGATATTGGTCTAAAATTTTCTTTCCTTGATGTGTCTCTCTCTAGTTTAGGTATCAGGGTGATATTGGCTCCATAGAATGATTTTGGGAGGGTTCCCTCCTTTTCTATTTCATGGAATACTTTGAGGAGTATTGGAATGAGCTCTTCTTTAAAGGTTTTGTAGAACTCAGCTGAGAACCCATCTGGTCCTGGCCTTTTCTTTGTTGGTAGGCTTTTGATGACTTCTTCTATTTCATTACTTGAAATTGGTCTATTTAAATTGTGTATGTCCTCCTCGTTTAGTTTAGGCAATTCATATGTCTCTAGAAACCTGTTGATGTCTTCAAAATTTTCTATTTTGTTGGAGTATAGATTTTCAAAATAGCTTCTAATTATGTTTTGTATTTCAATCGTGTCTGTTGTGATATTTCCTTGTGCATTCCGAATTTTAGTGATTTGGGTTTTCTCTCGTCTTCTCTTTGTTAGTGTGGCTAAAGGTTTATCAATTTTGTTTATTTTTTCGAAGAACCAACTATTTATTTTGTCAATTTTTTGTATTGTTTCTTTTGTTTCAATTTCATTGTTTTCTGCTCTGAGTTTAACTATTTCCTGTCTTCTACTACTTTTGGTATTGGTCTGTTCTTCTTTTTCTAGGGCTTTGTGCTGTAGTGTTAGGTCGTTGATTTGTTGAGTTTTACTTCTTTTATTGAATGCGCTCCATGAAATAAATTTTCCTCTAAGTACTGCTTTCATAGTGTCCCAGAGATTTTGATATGATGTTTCTTTGTTCCTATTACCTCTAAGAATTTTTTAATTTCCTTCCTAATATCTTCTGTTATCCATTCATCATATAATAGCATATTGTTTAATCTCCAGGTGTTGGAGTAATTTCTATTTTTTGCTCGTTCATTTATTTCTAATTTCAATCCATTATGATCTGATAGAATACAAGGAAGTGTCTCTATCTTCTTGTATTTGCTAACATTAGCTTTGTGGCACAATATATGGTCTATTTTAGAGAAGGATCCATGTGCTGCTGAGAAGAAAGTATATTCACTCTTCGTTGGATGGTATATTCTAAAATGTCCGTTAAGTCTAAATTATTGATTGTGTTATTGAGTTCTATGGTTTCTTTGTTCAATTTTTGTTTGGAAGATCTGTCCAGTGGTGAGAGAGGCATGTTAAAATCACCTAGTATTATTGTATTATGGTCTATTTGGTTTCTGAGATTGAGAAGGATTTGTTTGACATACATGGGTGAGCCACTGTTTGGGGCATAGATATTTATGATTGTTATGTCTTGCTGATTTATGGTTCCCTTAAGCAGTATGAAATGTCCTTCTTTATCCCTTCTGACTATCTTTGACTTGAAGTCCACATTATCTGAAATGAGGATGGATACCCCAGCTTTTTTGCTGGGTCCATGTGCATGGTATATTTTTTCCCATCCTTTCACCTTTAGCCTATGGGTATCTCTTTCTATGAGGTGAGTCTCTTGCAGGCAACATATTGTTGGATCTTTCTTTTTTATCCAGTCTGCCAGTCTATGTCTTTTGATTGATGAATTCTGGCCATTAATATTCAGGGTTATTACTGAGATATGATTTGTATTCCCGGTCATTTGACTCATTTTATTCATTTATATATTTATTTTTGACACGACTTGGTTCCTCTTTATTTGAGAGTTCCTTTAGGATAGCTCCTCCCTTTGCTGATTTGCTTCTTTGTTTTTCATCTCTTCTTCATGGAATATTTTGCTGAGAATGTTCTGTAATGCTGGCTTTCTTTTTGTATATTCTTTTAGCTTTTGTTTATCATGGAAGGATTTTATTTCATCGTCAAATCTGAAGGTAAGTTTTGCTGGGTATAAGATTCTTGGTTGGCATCCATTTTCCAGGCCCTTCTAGCTTTTAAGGTCTGGATTGAAAAATCTGCTGATATCCGTATTGGTTTCCCCCTGAATGTAATTTGGTTCTTTTCTCTCACAGCCTTTAAAATTCTGTCTTTATTTTGTATGTTACGTATTTTCATTATAATGTGCCTTGGTGTGGGTCTGTTGTAATTTTGTGTATTTGGAGTCCTATAAGCCTCTTGAACTTGATTTTCCATTTCATTCTTCAGATTTCGGAAATTTTCTGAAATTATTTCATTGAATAGATTGTTCATTCCTTGGTTTGTTTCTCTAAGCCTTTCTCAATCCCAATAATTCTCAAATTTGGCCTTTTCATGATATCCCATAGTTCTTGGAGATTTTGTTCATGATTTCTTACCAACTTCTCTGTTTGTTCAACTTTGTTTTCAAGGTTAAATATTTTGTCTTCAATATCTGAGGTTCTGTCTTCCAGGTGTTCTATCCTATTGGTTATGCTTTCTATGGAGTTCTTAATTTGGTTTATTGTTTCCTTCATTTCAAGGATTTCTGTTTGTTTTTTTTTTCAATATCTCTAACTCTTTATTGAAATGGTCTTTTGCTTCCTGTATTTGCTCTTTTAACTGTTGATTGGTGCGTTCACTCAATGCCTGCATTTGCGCTTTCATTTCATCGTTTGCTTCCCTGATCATTTTAATTATGTACATTCTGAACTCCCTTTCTGACATTTCCTCTGTCATGCTGTCATTGGATTTTATTGATGTAACATCTAGATTTGTTTGAGGCATTTTCTTCCCTTGTTTTCTCATGTTGTTCAGGTATCAGTGGTTGCTGAGATATTGCAGATTTCCTCTATGGACTTATAATGTCCCTGAAGATTGCTAGTGTATCCCCTCTTATCCTTCAGTAGCCTGAAGTCTTAGAGGAAGTTGATAATGCAGTGCTCCACAAGGAAGCTGCCTCTCTAGGGGTGGTGACCCTCAGGTGGCGTATATCCCCTGCTAGAGGGCAGAGGTGCCTCCACTTGTTGACCAATGGTCATCCAAAGGGGAACTAGGCTGTGGGCTGAGGCAAGGCCTGTTTAGGCCTGTGTCTCTGGTTTTACCGTCCTTGTGGGAAAACCTCACCCTTCAGGGAAGACTCACTCGGTGGGGAGGTCTTGCTGGTCAGTTCCCTTCCTAGAGGTTCCCCTCAGTCCACAACTACCACCTGGGCAGGGCAGCCTTCTCAGGCAACGTTCCCAGGGACCTGGACCTACCTCCTGGGCCTGGGAGCCTCACCCTTTGCAGACGAGTCTCCTTAGGTTGCCCCTCCTCAGAGAAGCTGCCCGTAGTCCTGGAACCTTCGCTCCACCCCTCAGCTTGTCTCTGTGTAGCTCTTTCACCAAAAGGCGCCTAGGTTCCCGGACCGTGCTTTGCACCTAATCGCCTGGCTATGCAACCCCTCTTCTGAGCAGGCACCTGGAGCCTCGTACATATGTTCCAAGCCCCAGTGACCCACTGCTCGCCTCTTCCTCCGGGCAGCCACCCGGTGTTCTGTGTGGGCGCTTGGAGACCAAGCCACTCACTGCGTACCTCCACCTCCTCAGGACACCCCCCCCCCCCGTTGTTCAGGAGGTTACTGAGTCCAAATAGCTCGCTGCCCATCTCTTCCTCTGGCAGCCGCCGGAGCCCCGGCGAGTTGCTCCGAGACCAAGTGTTGTGCTGCGCCGCCTCCTCTGCAAAGTTCCCCGCTGTCCGTGTTCACTGCTCCAGCAGGGAGAAGGGTATCTTGCCGCCTGGGCAGGGCAGCATTCCCAGGCAATGTTCCCAGGGGCCCGGACCTACCTCCTGGGCCTGGGAGCCTCACCCTTTGCAGATGAGTCTCCTTAGGCTGCCTCTCCTCAGAGAATCTGCCCGCAGTCCTGGAAACTTCACTCCACCCCTAAGTGTGTCTCTGCAGCTCTTCCACCGAAAAGCCGCATAGGACCTGGGACCCTGCTCTGCACCTAATCGCCTGCCTATGCAGGCCGTCCTCTGGGCAGCTGCCGAAGCCTGGCGGTTTACTCTGAAACCAAGCACTGTGCTGAGCAGCTTCCTCTGCAAAGTTCCCAGTGGTCCATGTTTACCGCTCCAGCGGAGGGAGGGGTGTCTTGTTGAGCCACTCTACTTCACAAAGTTCCCTGTGTTCCGGAGCTACTGCCCCATCTGGGACGCTTCCCCAATGGGAGAGACTCACCTGGCGGCTTTGAATTGGTCCCAAGTCACTCACTATCTCCTCTTTTGAATCCTGAGTCCTGGAGCAACATGAAATGCAGCCGCCCTCTAGTCCGCCATCTTGAAAACCCCTCAATATCATTCTTAATGGAGAAAAACTGAAAACATTTCCTAAAAATTGGAACAAGACAGGAATGCTCTCTTTCAGTACTTCTATTCAAAATTGTCCTTGAAATACTAGCCACAGCAATTAGACAGATGAAAGAAATTAAAGGGATATGGATAGGAAAAGAAGAACTCAAGTTGTCATGATTTGCTGATGACATGATTCTGTATTAACAGGATCCAAAAAATTCCATCAGAAAACTTATAGAACTCAAATAAATTCAACAAAGTAGCAGGATATAAAATCAACACACATAAATCTAATGCATTTCTACTCATAAGTGTTGAATCCTATGAAAGAGAAATTAGGAAAACTATTCCATTCACAATAGCCTAAAAAAAATAAAAAAACCTTTGGAATCAATCTAACAAAAGTGGTGAAATACCTCTACAATGAAAATTACAGAACACTAAAGAAAGAAATTTTAAAAACCTTAAAAACCTTAGAAAATGGAATGATCTCCCATGTTCTTGAATAGGCAGAATTCCTATTGTCAAAATGACTATACTACCAAAAGCACTATATAAATTCAATTCCAATTCCAATTAAAATGCCAATAATGTATCTCATAGAAATAGATAAAGCAATCATGAAATTCATCTGGAAGAATAAGAGACCAAGAATAGCCAAAGCAATCCTGAGCAGGAAGTGTGAAGCAGAAGGTATCACAATACCAGACCTTCGACTATACTACAGGGCAATGATAACAAAGCCAGCATGGTATTGGCACCAAAATAGACAGGTAGACCAAGAGTACAGAATAGAAGACACAGAGGCAAACCCACATAAGTACAGTGATCTAATACTAGACAAGGGTGCCAAAAACATTCAATGGAGAAAAGATAGCCTCTTCCAACAAATGGTGCTAGGAAAACTAGAAATCCATATGCAGTAAAATGAAATTAAACCCCCCTGTATAAAACTCAACTCAAAATGGATCAAGGACCTAGGAATTAGACCAGAGGTCTTGTACCAAACAGAAGAAAAGGTAGGACCAAATCTTCATCTTGTCAGCTTAGGAGCAGACTTCCTTAACAAGACTCACAATGCCTAAGAAATAAAAGCAAGAATCAATAAATGGGATGGTTTCAAACTAAAAATCTTTTTCTCAGCAAAGGAAATAATCAATAATGTGAAGAGAGAGCCTACAGAGTGGGAGAAAATCTTTCCCACACTCACTTCAGATAAAGCACTAATCTCTAGAATTTACAAAGAATTCAAGAAACTTTACCCCCCAAATACAAATAACCCAACCAATAAATGAACTAAGGAACCGAGTAGTCACTTCACAGATGATATACAAGTGATCAACAGATATCATCTCTAGTAATTACAGAAATGCAAATCAAAACCACCCTAAGATTTCATCTCACTCCAATTAGAATGACTATTATCAAGAACACAAGCAATAACGGGTATTGGCAAGGATGTGGGGAAAAAGGCACACTCATACATTGCTGGTGGAGTTGCAAATTGGTGTAGCCACTCTGGAAAGCAGTATGGAGATTCCTCAGAAAACTTGGAATGGTCCCACCATTTGACCGAGCTATCCCACTCCTTGGCCTATACCCAAAGGACTTAAAATCAGCATGCTACAAAGATACAGCCACATCAATGTTCATAGCTGCTCAGTTCACAATAGCTGGATTGTGGAACCAATTTAGATGCCCTTTAATAGATGAATGGATAAAGAAACCGTGGTACATACACACAATGGAATATTAGCCACAAAGAAGCATAAAATTATGGCATTTGCAGGTAAATGAATGGAGTTGGAGAATATCATGCTAAGTGAAACCAGCCAATTCCAAAAAACCAAAGGTTGAATGTTTTTTCTGATAAGTGGATGATGATACATAACGAGGGGAAATTTTGGGGGGTAAGAGAAGAATGGAGGAATTTTGGATGGTGTAAAGGGAAATAAGGGAAAGGGAGGGAGTGAGGGAGGGAAAGATAGTGGAATGAGGCAGACATCATTACCCTATGTACATGTATGATTACATGAATGGTGTGAATCTACATTGTGCACAACTATAGAAATGAGAAGTTGTACCCTATTTGCATACAATGAATCAAAATATAGTCTGTAGAAATAAAAAAAATAACTGAAATCAAGAGTCAATAAGTGGGAGGCCATTAAAAAAGCTTCTGCTCAGCAAAGGAAATTATTAAGAGTGTAAAGAGAGCCTACAAAATGGGAAAAAATCTTCACCAGCCGCTCCTCCAATAGGAGATTAATATTCAGAACATACAAAGCACTCAAAAAACTTAACTCCAAAATAGCAAATAACCCCAATCATTAAAAGGGCAAAAGAACTCAACAGAAACTTCTCAAAAGAAGAAACACAAATTACTAACAAGAAAAAGTATTCAACATTTTTGAACAATTTGATTGTAATCAGGGAAATGCAAAACAAAACTACACTAAGATTTCCTCTAACTCCAGTCAGAATGGCAATGATCAAGAATACAAACAACGAGGTTTCAAGATGGCGGACTAGAGGGCGACTGCATTTCATGTTGCTCCAGGATGCAGGATTCAAAAGAGGAGATAGTGAGAGACTTGGGACCAACTCAAAGCTGCCGGGTGAGTCTCTCCCGTTGGGGAGGCATCCCGGATGGGGCGGTAGCCCCGGAACGCAGGGAACTTTGTGAAGTAGAGTTGCTCGGGGGCGCTCCTCCCCCGCTGGAGCGGTAAACACGGATAACTGGGATCATCGTAGAGGAGGCGGCTCAGCACAGCGCTTGGACTCGGAGCAACCACTGGGGCTCCGGGTGGCTGCCTGAGGAGGAGCTGTGTGGCGAGCTGTTTGGACTCAGAGCGACCACTCCTGAACACCGGGGGCCCAGAGGAAGAGGAGGAACGTGGCGGATCGCTTGGTCTAGGAGTGACTGCATCAGAGCTACAGGGGGTTGCCAGAGGAGGAGGCGAGTGGTGAGTTGTTTGGACTCAAAGCGACCGCTCCTGAAAACCGGTGGCCTGCCTGGAGGAGGAGCACGGTGGGTCGCTTGGTCTCGGAGCAACCGCTCCTGAACACCCGGGGGGCTACCCCAAGGAGGAGGAGGAGGAACAGGGTGGGTCACTTGGACTTGGAGTGACTGCCTAGGGCTACGGGCGGTTGGCAGGAGTAGGAGAGGTGAAGTGAGCAGCTTGGACTCCTAGTGACTGCGTCGGAACACCGGGCGGCTGTCCGGAGGAAGAGGCGTGTGGCAGGTCTGTGGGACTCAGAGCTATTGTACGGGGCTCCAGGTGGCGGCTCAGAGGAGGGGCCGCATAGCCAGGCGATTACGTGCAGAGCAGGGTCCCAGGACCTAGGCGGCTTCTTGCTGGAAGAGCCGCACAGAGACACGCTTAGGGGTGGAGTGAAGTTTCCAGGACTGTGGGCAGATTCTCTGAGGAGAGGCAGCCTAAGGAGACTCGCCTGCGAAGGGTGAGGCTCCCAGGCCCAGGAGGTAGGTCCGGGAACGTTGGGAACGTTGCAGAGGAAGACAGCCCAGCCCAGGCAGTAGTTGTAGATTGAGGGGAACCTCTAGGAGGGGAACTGACCAGCGAGACGTCCCCACTGAGTGAGTCTTCCGCGCCAGGTGAGGTTTTCCCACAGGGTCGGTAAAACCAGAGACACAGGCACAAACAGGACTTGCCTCAGCCCGCAGCCTAGTTCCCCATTGGATGACCATTGGTCAACAAGTGGAGGCACCTCTGCCCACTAGCAGGGAATATACGCCACCTGAGGGTCACCACCCCTAGAGAGGCAGCTTCCTTGTGGAGCACCGCATTATCAACTTCCTCCAAGACTTCAGGCTACTGAAGGATAAGAGGGGATATACTCGCAATCTTCAGGGACATTATAAGTCAATAGAGGAAATCTGCAATATCTTAATGACCCACTGATTCCTGAACATTCTGAGAAAACAAGGGAAGAAAATGCCCCAAACAAATCTAGATGTTACATCAATAAAATCCAACAATAGCATAGCAGAAGAAATGACAGAAAGGGAGTTCAGAATGTACATAATTAAAATGATCAGGGAAACAAACTATGAGATGAAAGAGCAAATGCATGCATTGAATGATGAGATGAAAGAGCAAATGCAGGCATTGAATGATTGCACCAATCGACAGTTAAAAGAGCAAATACAGGAAGCAAAAGATCATTTCAATAAAGAGTTAGAGATATTGAAAAAAAAACAAACAGAAATCCTTGAAATGAAGGAAACAATAAACCAAATTAAGAATTCCATAGAAAGCATAACCAATAGGATAGAACACCTGGAAGACAGAACCTCAGATATTGAAGATAAAATATTTAACCTTGAAAACAAAGTTGACCAAACAGAGAAGATGGTAAGAAATCATGAACAGAATCTCCAAGAACTATGGGATATCATGAAAGGCTAAATTTGAGAGTTATTGGGATTGAGGAAGGCTTAGAGAAACAAACCAAAGGAATGAACAATCTATTCAATGAAATAATTTCAGAAAATTTCCCAAATCTGAAGAATGAAATGGAAAATCAAGTTCAAGAGGCTTATAGGGCTCCGAATACACAAAATTACAACAGACCCACACCAAGGCACATTATAATGAAAATACCTAACATACAAAATAAAGACAGAATTTTAAAGGCTGTGAGAGAAAAGAACCAAATTACATTCAGGGGGAAACCAATACGGATATCAGCAGATTTTTCAATCCAGACCCTAAAAGCTAGAAGGGCCTGGAACAACATTTTTCAAGCTCTGAAAGAAAATGGATGCCAACCAAGAATCTTATACCCAGCAAAACTTACCTTCAAATTTGATGATGAAATAAAATCCTTCCATGATAAACAAAAGCTAAAAGAATATACAAAAAGAAAGCCAGCATTACAGAACATTCTCAGCAAAATATTCCATGAGGAAGAAATAAAAAAACAAAGAAGCAAATCAGCAAAGGGAGGAATTATCCTAAAGGAACTGTCAAATAAAGGAGGAACCAAGTTGTGTCAAAAAAATAAATAAATAAATAAATTTTAAAATGAACCAAATGACTAGGAATACAAATCATATCTCAATAACCCTGAATGTTAATGGCTTGAATTCATCAATCAAAAGACATAGACTGGCAGATTGGATTAAAAAGAAAGATCCAACAATATGTTGCCTGCAAGAGACTCACCTCATAAAAAGAGATACCCATAGACTAAAGGTGAAAGGATGGGGGAAAACATACCATGCACATGGACTCAGCAAAAAAGCTGGAGTATCCATCCTCATTTCAAATAATGTGGACTTCAAGCCAAAGTTAGTCAGAAGGGATAAAGAAGGACATTTCATACTGCTTAAGGGAAGCAAAAATCAGCAAGATATAACAATCATTAACATCTATGCCCCAAACAGTGGCTCATCCATGTATGCTAAACAAATCCTTCTCAATTTTAGAAACCAAATAGACCATAACACAATAATACTAGGTGATTTTAACATGTCTCTCTAACGACTGGACAGATCGTCCAAACAAAAATTGAACAAAGAAACCATAGATCTCAATAGCACAATTAACAATTTAGACTTAATGGACAGTTATAGAATATACCACTCAACCAAGAGCGAATACACTTTCTTCTCAGCAGCACATGGATCCTTCTCTAAAATAGACCATATATTATGCCACAAAGCTAATGTTAGCAAATACAAGTGATAGAGAAACTACCTTGTATTCTATCAGATCATAATGGATTGAAGTTAGAAATAAATGAAAGAGTAAAAAACAGAAACTACTCCAACACCTGGATATTAAACAATATGCTATTATATGATGAATGTATAACAGAAGATATTAGGAAGGAAATTAAAAAATTCTTAGATGTAAACGAGAACAAAGAAACATCATATCAAAATCTCTGGGACACTATGAAAGCAGTACTTAGAGGAAAATTTATTTCATGGAGCGCATTCAATAAAAGAAGTAAAACTCAACAAATAAACGACCTAACACTACAGCTCAAAGCCCTAGAAAAAGAAGAACAGACCAACACCAAAAGTAGTAGAAGACAGGAAATAGTTAAACTCAGAGTTGAAATCAACAAAATTGAAACAAAAGAAACAATACAAAAAATTGACAAAATAAGTAGTTGGTTCTTTGAAAAAATAAACAAAATTGATAAACCTTTAGCCACACTAACAAAGAGAAGACGAGAGAAAACCCAAATCACTAAAATTCGGAATGCACAAGGAAATATCACAACAGACATGAGGGAAATACAAAACATAATTAGAAGCTATTTTGAAAATCTATACTCCAACAAAATAGAAAATTTTGAAGACATCAACAGGTTTCTAGAGACATATGAATTGCCTAAACTAAACGAGGAGGACATACACAATTTAAATAGACCAATTTCAAGTAATGAAATAGAAGAAGTCATCAAAAGCCTACCAACAAAGAAAAGTCCAGGACTAGATGGGTTCTCAGCCAATGTTCTGCAAAACCTTTAAAGAAGAGCTCATTCCAATACTTTCAAAGTATTCCATAAAATAGAAGAGGAGGGAACCCTCCCAAAGTCATTCTATGAAGTCAATATTACCCTGATACCTAAACCAGAAAGAGACACATCAAGGAAAGAAAATTTCAGACCAATATCCTTAATGAACATCGATGCAAAAATTCTCAACAAAATTTTAGCAAATCGCATACAAAAACATATTAAAAAGATAGTGCACCCTGATCAAGTGGGTTTCATCCCAGGGATGCAAGGTTGGTTCAACATCAGGAAATCAATAAATGTCATTCACCATATCAATAGACTTAAAGTCAAGAATCACATGATTATTTCAATAGATGCAGAAAAAGCATTTGATAAAATACAGCACCCCTTCATGCTCAAAACACTAGAAAAAATAGGGATAGTGGGAACATTCCTTAACATTGTAAAGGCCATCTACGCTAAACCCATGGCTAATATCATTCTAAATGGTGAAAAACTGAAAGCACTCCCCCTAAAAACTGGAACAAGGCAGGGATGCCCTCTTTCACTACTTCTATTCAACATCGTCCTTGAAACTCTAGCCAGAGCAACTAGACAGACCAAAGAAATTAAAGGGATACGAATAGGAAAAGAAGAACTCAAACTATCCCTATTTGCTGATGATATGATGGTATACTTAGAGGAACCAGGAAATTCCACCAGAAAACTTTTAGATCTCATAAGTGAATTCAGTAAAGTAGCAGGTTACAAGATCAATGCACATAAATCTAATGCATTTTTATACATAAGTGATGAATCTTCAGAAAGAGAAGTTAGGAAAACTACCCCATTCACAATAGCATCGAAAAAAATAAAATACTTGGGAATCAATCTCACAAAAGAGGTGAAAGACCTCTACAATGAGAACTACAGAACACTAAAGAAAGAAATTCAAGAAAACCTTAGAAGATGGAAAGATCTCCCATGTTCTTGGATAGGCAGAATTAATATTGTCAAAATGGCCATACTACCTAAAGTGCTATACAGATTCAATGCAATTCCAATTAAAATCCCAATGATGTACCTTACAGAAATAGAGCAAGCAATTATGAAATTCATCTGGAAGAATAAGAAACCCAGAATAGCTAAAGCAATCCTTGGCAGAAAGAGTGAAGCAGGGAGTATCGCAATACCAGATCTTCAACTCTACTACAAAGCAATAGTAACAAAAACGGCATGGTATTGGTACCAAAATAGACAGCTGGATCAATGGTACAGAATAGAGGACACAGACACAAACCCAAAGAAATACAATTTTCTCATACTAGACAAAGGGGCCAAAAATATGCAATGGAGAAAAGATAACCTCTTCAACTAATGGTGCTGGGAGAATTGGAAATCCATATGCAACAGAATGAAACTAAACCCATATCTCTCACCATGCATGAAACTCAACTCAAAATGGATTAAGGACCTTGGAATCAGACCAGAGACCTTGCATCTTATAGAAGAAAAAGTAGGTCCAGAGCTTCAACATGTTGGCTTAGGACCAGACTTCCTCAACAGGACTCCCATAGCACAAGAAATAAAAAGAAGAATCAATAACTGGGATAGATTCGAACTAAAAAGCTTTCTCTCAGTAAAGGAAACTATCAGCAATGTGAAGAAAGAGCCTACAGAGTGGGAGAACATCTTTGCCAATCATACTTCAGATAGAGCGCTAATCTCCAGAATCTATAAAGAACTCAAAAAACTCTACACCAAGAACGCAAATAATCCAATCGACAAATGGGCTAAGGAAATGAATAGACACTTCACAGAAGAAGATCTACAAGCAATCTACAAACATATGGAAAATGTTCACCATCTCTAGTAATAAGAGAAATGCAAATCAAAACCACCCTAAGATTCCATCTCACCCCAATTAGAATGGCGATTATCAAGAATACAAGGAACAACAGGTGTTGGCGAGGATGTGGGGGGGGAAAGGTACACTCACACATTGCTGGTGGGGCTGCAAATTAGTGCAGCCACTATGGAAAGCAGTGTGGAGACTCCTTAGAAAACTTGGAATGGACCCAGCATTTGACCCCGCTATCCCACTCCTTGGCCTATACCCAAAGGACTTAAAATCAGTATACTACAGAGATACAGCCACATCAATGTTCATAGCTGCTCAGTTCACAATAACCAGATTGTGGAACCAACCTAGATGTCCTTCAATTGATTAATGGTTAAAGAAACTGTTGTACATATATATATATATATATATATATATATATATATATATATATATATACAATGGAATATTACTCAGCTATAAAGAATGATAAATTTATGGCATTTGCAGGCAAATGGATGTATTTGGAGAATATCATGCTAAGTGAGATAAGCGAATCTCAAAAATCCAAAAGACGAATTATATTGCTAATAAGTGGATGATGACACATAATGGGGGTGGGAGGGGTTAGTGTTAGGGTTAGAGTTAGGTTTAGGGATGGGGGCAAGAATGGAGGAAGGAAGGACTGTATAGAGGGAAAAGAGGGGTGGGTGGTGTGGGGGGGGAAGGGGAAAAACAACAGAATGAATCAAACAATATTACCCTATGTAAATTTATGATTATACAAATGGTATGCCTTTACTCCACATACAAACAGAGAAACAACATGTATCCCATTTGTTTACAATAAAAAAAAAGAATACAAATAACAATAAATGCTGGCAAGGTTGTGGAGAAAAAGGTACACTTGTGCATTGTTGGTGGGACTGCAGACTACTACAACCACTCTGGAAAGCAGTATGGAGATTCCTCAAACACTATGGATGGAACCACCATTTGATCCAGTTATCCTACTCCTTGGTATTTTCCCCGAAGATCTAAATCAGCATACTATAGCAATATAGCCACCTTGTTGTTTATAGAAGCATACAAAATTCACAATAGCGAAATTATGGAAATAATCCAATAGATGTCAATAGATGAATGGATTAAGAAATTATAAGATACACACACACACACATACACAGACACATACACACAATGGAGTTCTATTCAGTCATTTAAAAAAGAATAAAATTATGGCATTTGCCAGTAAATGGGTAGAAATGGAGAATAACATGCTAAGTGAAATTATCCAAATTCAGAAACTCAAAGGTTGAATGTTTTCTCTCATGTGTGGAAGGTAGAGTAAAATAAAGGAAAGGGGGAAAGAAGGATAGGATAACATAAAGAACCAATCAAATATAAATTAATAGATGAGTAAATGGAATTCTAGTAGATTTGAAAAAGGAGAAGGGGAGAGGGGAGGGAGGATAGGAGGGAAAAGGTGAGGGATCATGAACTGAAATCAATTTCCATGCATGCATGAATTTGTTAGGATGAATCAAACTTCCATGTATAACCATAAAGCTCTAAAAATTAAAAAGGATGAATTAAGAGAGTGAAGAGTCTAAGGAATGGGAGAAAATCTTTGCCAGCTACTCTTCTGACAGGATATTAATATCCACAATATTTTGATGAGTAAAAATACTCAAAAACCTTAACACCAAAAAAAGAAAATAACCCAATAGATAAATGGGCAAGTGAATGTAACACACATTTCTCAAAAGAATTAACACAAATGACCAGCAAATATAAGAAAAAGTATTCAACATCTCTAGCAATCAGGGAAATGCAACTCAAAACTACATTGAGATTTCATCCCATTCCAGTCAGAATGGCAATTATCAAGGATTCAAATAATAATAAATGCTGGCAAAGATGTGGGATAAAAGGTACAATTACACATTGTTATTGGGACTGTGAATTAGTGCAATCACTCTGGAAAGCATTATGGAGATTCCTCAAAAATCTAGAAATGGAACCGCCATTTTACCATGGAACCGCCATTTTATATGGCATTTGCCAGTAAATGGATAGAACTGGAGAACATCATGCTAAGTGAAATAAGCCAGACTCAGAAAATCAAGGGCCAAATGTTTTCTCATATGTGGAAACTGCAGCAAAATAAGGGGGAAAAGTGGGGACATTGGATATCATAAAGGTATAGGGAAGATCAGTGGAGGAGAAGGAGATCAATGGGGAGGAAATGCTGAATGAATTTAACAAAGTCACAGGATGCACATATAGAAATATGCCACAGTGAATTCTACTTTTATGTATATGTATGAAGCAACAATCAAAAAATAAATAAAAGAATGAAAGAAAAATTAGTAGAGTAGAGGAAGAAGAGCAAGCGGGGGGAAAGGAAAGGCACTAGGGACTGAAATGGAGTAAATCAAATTGCATGCATGTGTGATTTTGTCAAAATGAATCCAGCTATTTTGTATAACTATAATGCTCTGAAATGTAGAGGTTTTAATGTAGTTAAAACCTGCCTGAACTGAAAACTAAATTTACAAAAACACAATGAACACTTAAGGAAGAATCATAGGTAGTACAAAATATTTTCTAAGTCAATATATCTTTATCTTTACCAGAGTATACTAAACCCTTTCCCAAAGAGAGAGTGCCAGATTGCATCCCCAGTAGTGTATGAGAGTTACCTTTGCTAAGCATCCTTTCTGACATTTGGTATTATCAGACTTCTAAATGTTTACCCATATGATGTGTATCTAGTGGTATATAATGGTATTAATTTGTATTTCCTCTTTAACAATGAGATCAAATATATTTCCTTTTTAAAAAATGGCTACTCTGTGCTTTGATGATTTTTATGTTGAATTGTCTTTCCCTTCTTCATTGACATATTCTGGATGTGAGTCCTTGGTCAATGACTGTTGCAAATACATTCACACACTCTGTGACATGTCTCTTTGCACAGTCTTTTGATGAGTAAAATTCATAATCGAAGTGTTGAATGTATGCAAATTTTTTGATTACTTATTTTTGTCTTGTTTATGGAAAAAACTTCAATGTTTTACACACATTTAGTTTTTTATGTGTTCTTTTTAAAATATACAAGACAGTAGAGTGTATTTTGACATATTATGCATACATGGAGTATAACTTATTAGGATCCTAGTCTTGTGATTGTACAAGATGTAGCGTCTCATTGGTCATGTATTTACATCACATTTAGTTTTATAATCCACCAGAGTGTTTGTGTAAAGGTGTGAAATAGGTGCCAAATCACATATGGGCAGAGATCTTTTATTATCTCTCCCTAGCTCTAATCAAGGACCTCAACTAAGCACTCTTGCACTTCTCTACCCTCCAGAATTATTGTTAAATCAACATAATTCAGATCAGTGTCAATAGGCCAGTTACTGCTATGGACCAAATTATACACACCCAAATTCATACTTTGAAATCCTAATTCTAATATGGTGGTATTTGGAGATGGGACCTTTGGGAAATAATTACATTTAGATTAAATCATGAGGGTGGAGCACACATAAATGAGATTAGTTTCCCTATATGAAAAGAGATTGCTTTTTCTCCTTCTCTACGCCATGAGAACAGAATAAGAAGGTGGTCCTCTACAAGCCAGAACCCAACCATGCTGGCATCCTGATCTTGGATATCCAAGCCTCCAATGCTTTGAGAAAACAAATGTCTGTTGTATAAGTCAGTCTATGGTGTATTGTTATTGTAGCCCGATCTGACTAAGACAATTCTCTAAGCCTCAATTTCCTCACTACAAAAAGAATATAATATTTACTTTCAAGGGCTAATGTGAGGAGTAAATGCAGGCAAAAAAATAAAATAACCAAATGCCAGAACTACCCCTGACACACAGCATACACTCATCAAATCTGTTAGGGGAGATGAGGTAGAGTTACGAGGACTAGAAATGAAAGGCAGGGCAAATGCCCAGGCACCATTGAGACTGAAGGTACCCTCTTCAGCATTATAGATTCTGCAAAGTAGACCATTGTTCTCCTCAGTTGCCATGGGATAGGGAGTAATCAGTAGTCCTTACTCCTTACCCATCATAAAGACCCCCACCTTAGGGCAGCTGAGAGATGAATGGATAAGACAAAGTCATCCATGAAGAGGTTGGTTCAACCCCACAGATGATATCCAAGTCATTCACACTAGACTTGTCAAGCCAGAGCCTGAAGAATTTAAGCCAAACACAAAGTTTTAAGAAGAAAACTTAAACCCAATCAAAGCTCCCATTATCATTGAATTTCACTGCCATTGAATTTCATTGTCATTGGACTCAGCTACCTCTGGACCCTTAAAAGCATTGGATAGCTTACTTCACTGGGGCAAAGTAAGGCAGCTTCTGTCTATGAACTGGGCCTCTAGAGATAAGGCCATCCCCCCAAAGTCCTGTTGCTTTTTACGGAGGTCTTTCACCCAAAATTAACTGCCTCAGTCTCCCCCAGGAGAAATGGATTCTTCAGTAAAATAAAATGTGCTTATTTCACACCAAGACCTGCACAAGAGCATTTGTTATAGCTTTATTCATTATAGTTCCAAACTGACAACCCAAAAGTCCCTCAGTGGATGAATGGATAGACGATGCATGGTCTCTCCATACATCAGAATTTTACTCAGCAATAGAAATGAAGTTCAGATACACACAACATGGATAAACCTAAAAAACATTCTAAATGACAGAAGTAAAATCCCAAAGAGTACACACTGTGTGATGCCATTTATGTGAAGTTCAAGAACAGGCAAAACTAACCAGTGGTGAGAGAATCCAGAATTATGGTTACAGGTTGTTGCAGGTAGGAAGGGGTGTGGCACTGACCAGGAAGTTGCACAGAGAACACTCCTCGAGGAATAAAATGTTCTATATCTTGATGGTTCCCATGTGGATATATACATATATATGTGTATATATATATATGTATATATACATATATGTATATATGTGTACATATGTATATATGTATGTGGATATATTCATATATAAATATACATCTATGAAAAATTCATCAGACTGTACACTGAAGATGTGTGCCTTGTATGCTGAATTATATTGCAATTAAAAGGAGAATAAAAGAAAGAATAGGAGTGGGAAGCAAGAAATGAAGCCATCAATGAACCCAACAAAGTACAAAATGAGGCCAGCAGGATCTGCCATGCAGGCATGTCCTCTGCAGAAGGGAGGTGGGCAGATGCAGCATGGCACCCCTGCAAATGAAACCAGTGTTCTGGCCCACAGGCCCTGCCTGGCTGCAGTCTGCTGATGCCTGCTGTGGAGTTGGTCCAATGTTGTGGGGAGGGAGGCTTGACTTGATCTTAGGGCAGTGATTGGCTCTACCAGACCACAGGCTCTTCATCCTCCAGAAATGGTTATTACACAGCCTTTCTGGGAAGACAGATAATTTTGTAAAAATGACATGAGCTTTTGCCAACCCCATTTCAGCCTCTTAACCTCTTGGCAGCTGCTTCAGGAGCATCACAGAGCTGGCTGAAACAGTTTCCAGAGCATAACAGAGTGGGCATTAATCCCGCAGATTGACTGCCAAACAGGAAAGAAAAATGGCAGCTTCAAAAAAGGCAAAGACATAGTGATTGGAGACTGAGACTGCTTTAATGATGGGCCAAGGTGTCTCCCAAAACTGTGGCTGAGTTCCATTTTGGGTGCGGTATCCTCCTATCTTCAAAGGACTTGGCTCTTCTGACATTCTAAACCATAGAATGAAGAAAAAATGATTGAGAACACAGTTCCAGCTCTTTCTCCACTCACCCTTTCTCTATGCCTCCACATTCCTAGCTCCCACCAACTGTGGCTTGACTTGATTGTTCAGTCTACACCGAGCTGCATTTGTAATAAGCATAGGTCGTTCATTCCCTTTCCCTCAGCCTAGAATTATCCCTACTTCTTTTGACTCCTCTGGTTGGTCCCAACAGTGTCATGGCAAGCTGGATTTCTCTCTCACTCTCCCTCTTTCTTTCCCTCCTCTTCCATTTCATGCATCTGATATGCGTTTTTCATGTATCTATCCATGAAATCTATTTTGGGCATCTGGATGGACAATTACTCTCAATATAACAGTAAATCAATATTAAGCATGTGTAACCTAGACAAATTATTTATGAATAAATATTGTTAGTCTTCCCCCCCCCATTTTTATATGAGTACCTGAAGGAAATGTAAGCTGTGGTTCCCCATACAAATTATGACCCTGAGGAGCCATATACTATCAAATAGAAACCCAGGGAAAACAGGCTACAGATTTAGGACTGAAACAAATGAAAAGGAATAATAAATGTGAAAATTATTTTTTCCAATCTTCCATGTTTAGCCACCCAGCTTCTGAAATTCTTCTGAAATTTTGCATTTGGTTTTCTTGGTTCCTAAGACTTAACTTAAAAATAAATGACAAAACTGGTTCAGATTTTTTGCTACACATTTAGTCATCATGAAGACATGCAAAACCCTTCTATAGAGTTTCAGAAGTTGAAAAAAAAAAGTGATCTTGGTGCCCTCAGATGAAGTCTGTCTCACTCAAAACTAAGGATCAGGAGTCTTGGCCAAGGTTCTAGTTGGCCACACTGTCACAGTGATGCCCACTTCCAGGCTGTTGGGCATTCATAAGGGAGACAGTCCCACACATAGAAAATGCCTGCATTTTTCATAATAAAAACAATACATCTGTATGACTTTTATTTTCTTCTTAGTTCATGTTAATAATTTTAATTATAACAAACACAATATTATCAAAATATTTTTATTTTTATTATTTATTGATGCTAGGGATTTGAACCCAGAGGTGCTTTACCACTGAGCTACATCCTTAGCTCTTTTTATTTTTTCTTTTGAGACAGGGTCTTGCTAAGTTACTGAGGCTGCTCTCAAACTTGTGATCCTTCTGCCTCAGCCTCCTGAGTCACTGGGATTATAGGCATTCGCCACCCTGTAGGGCTCAAAAATATTTTTAAAGTTCTGAAGGAATACTTATTAAAGATAGAAAAGTAAAAATATTTTTAAAGAATCTGAAGTTGCTCTTTCTGATACCTTTCAGTGTCACCAGAATGGTGCGTGTGAACTTCCTGCCTGATGTTCTCAAGAGCATCAATAATGCTGAAAAGAGAAGGAAATGCCAGGTCCCTATTAGGTCATGCTCCAAAATTATTGACCAGTTTCTAACTGTGATGATGAAGCATAGTTACATTGGTGAATTTGAAATCATTGATGATCACAGAGCTGGGTAAATAGTTGTGAGCCTCACAGGCAAGTTAAACAAGTGTGGAGTGATCAATCCCAGATTGGATGTGCAGCTTAAAGACCTAGAAAAATGGCAGAATAATCTGCTCCCATCCCAGGGTCAGTTTAGTTTCATTGTATTGACAACCTCAGCTGGCATCATGGACCATGAAGAAGCAAGATGAAAACACACAGGAGGGAAAATCCTGCGTTTCTTTTTCTAGGAATGTAAAACATACATACAAAGAATACTTCAATGGAAAAAAAAAAGAATCTGAAGCTGCATGATCTTAATCCAACCATTAATATTTTATTCTTTACAGTCTTATTTCTATGCAAAACTTTATTGAAAAAGAAAAAAGTCAAACACAAGAAACAAAAACAAAGTTCAACAAATGTAGAATATTTTGTGACCTGTTAGTTTCTCTTAGCATTGAATCATAAGTGTTTTCTCATTGCATTATAACTTCTTCTAAACAGAATTTTAATATAGTGGCATATATAATTGTGTGAGTATGACCTAAATTAGCCATTTCACTTGTGTATTTAAACAATTCTCTGCTACTTAAAAGAATGATGTGATTATCATTTCGATGCATAAATCTTAACATTTCTTTTAGTTAAATTTTTATGGTTGCATTTTTAAAAACAAAATTATAGATTTGTATAATCTGGAAAGTCATATAGCTCTGCAGGGTTTGTTATAAGAATCAGCTTCTATCTCACTCCATTTGCTTTGCCACACAGGCAATGACATCTTTTAGCTAGTTCTTTTGCCTACTTACTGCCACTTCTCTAACATGTTCAAACTGAAACTTCTTGATTGTCTTTGGTTTAGTCATTATCTATTGAATCTCCACCATAGAAGATGACGATTCATTTTTCTTTCCTTCATCCCAGCCCACTCTTCCCATGCCTACCCTTCTTATAGTCCCAATAAAGATATATAATTATTTTGGTCAAAGTGATATTTTGTGTTTGAATTACTATGGCTTTGTAAATGCCATTCAAAGTCACGAGGTATACAATGCCCACTTTTCTTCCCCCACATAACTTTTTGTTTTCTCCAAAGTGGAATGTGTTGTTATGCCTTTGCTTGGTTTTCTATATATTTCTCTTTAATTCAAAGCCAAGTTCTTCACCAGTTTTCTAAATCTTCTCCCAAAACATTCAGAAACATTAGGTTTGTGTTTCTTCTTCCTGAAGGAATGGCTTTCGAAACCTTCTGAACCTGTCCTCCTGTAGACAGGGTGAGTCTATTGGTGGCACTTGGAACCACTTTTACCAGCATCCTGGGATCTCTTTCTTCCCCCTTTCTATTGTTCCCTTAAGAAGAAGATATCCTCCAAGAGCATCCTACAACAGGGTGCTTGGAAAATTCTTTTGAGAACTTGAATATCTGAAGTTATTTTGCTTAGTTTGAATAGAAATAGGATTGATTGATTATTTGGGTAGCAAATTCAAGGTTGGAAGTAATTTCCCTTTGGAACTTGGAAATCACCACCACCTCTAGAGAACCGTGGGATTTTTTTTCCCCTCTTTGTCCCTAGGGTTCTGACCTTTCATCTATTGCAATGGGCACTGCAAAAATCCTAATCGAAACACTAATGGCCTTTAATTCTCAGAATGTTAATCTCGTGTTGATGATTGCCTCCTGTATGCAAATGTATGTGTATTTGTATGTTCATGTCTCTGGGTATGTGTCTTTGAACTGTATATATCTTTGTGTGTGTTCCTATGTCACTATGTGGTGCCTGTGTTTATGTACCTTATCTGGGTCTTTGTGTGTCTGTCAACCTGTGTGTATGTCCTCTTTGGAACTCTTATTTTTGGGTATTGAACCTCCTGGACTAATTCTGTAATTCACTTTTTAATCCATAACTTTTAATTGACTTTTTGCTCTGTTTCCTGGGAGTTTTCCCACTGGCCAAATCTGGAAAAATTCAAAGCATCAAATTAAGTGATATTAAATTACAACCATTGAACAAAATAAGATTAGTTCATACTTATATAAACATATTAATAAAACAGTAGGTAGGGGGAAAGAAAAAGCTCTTTTTTTATTATTATTGTATACAAATGGGATACATGTTGTTTCTCTATTTGTACATGGAGTCAAGACATACCATTTGTGTAATCATATGTTTACATAGGGCAATGATGTTTGATTCATTATTTTTTCCCTTCCCCCCCACCCCTCCCACCCCTCTTTTCCCTCTATACAGTCCTTCTTTCCTTCATTCTTACCACACTCCTTATCCCTAACCCTAAACCTAACCCTAAACCTAATGCTAACCCCTCCCACCCCCTATTATATGCCCTCATCCGCTTATCAGCGAGATCATTCGACCTTTAGTTTTTTGAGATTGGCTTATCTCACTTAGCATGATATTCTCCAATTTCATCCATTTGCCTGCAAATGCCATAAATTTATCATTCTTCATTGTGGAGTAATATTCCATTGTATATATATGCCACAGTTTCTTTATCCATTCATCAACTGAAGGGCATCTAGGTTGGTTCCACAATCTGGCTATGGTGAATTGAGCAGCAATGAACATTGATGTGGTTGTATCTCTGTAGTATGCTGATTTTAAGTCCTTTGGGTATAGGCCAAGGAGTGGGATAGCTGGGTCAAATGGTGTTTCCATTCCAAGCTTTCTGAGGAATCTCCACACTGCTTTCCAGAGTGGCTGCACTAATTTGCAACCCCACCAGCAATGTATGAGTGTTCCTTTTTCACCACATCCTCGCCAACACCTATTGTTGCTTGTGTTCTTGATAATCGCATTCTAATTGGGGTGAGATGAAATCTTAGGGTAGTTTTGATTTGCATTTCCCTTATTACTAGGGATGTTGAACATTTTTTCATATATCTGTTGATTGCTTGTACATCTTCTTCTGTGAAGTAGCTCTTTTTTACAATAGGCTGGCAACCAATAAATGTAGAAGGAACAACAGAATTAGAAAATCATCATTTGGCAACCATTAGAGTAAAAGCTGATTCATGCAAGAATCATCAATGAAAGTTAAAATGAGTAGGTAGAAGCTTGATGAATAGAGAATATTTATATTGTCTGGAAGTATTTCCTTTTTGGTTTTGTATTAACTTTGAAATTGAAGGTTTACTAATAGACCCTACCTTAACCAAATGAATGTCACCAGTAAGGGACAAACTGACCTCATATGTGTTCAGATAGAATATAGTGAAGAAGGCACAGCATCTCCCAAAGTGAAGTGCCTAAATCACATCATAAGGAAGCATCAGACAAACCCAGATTGAGGAACATTCTACAGAATACCTGGCTGCTCCACTTTGAAGACATCAAAGTGATAAAACACACGTGCACATACATATACACACAAAAGGACTGAGAAACTATTCCAAATTGAAAAAAGACCAGAGAGATACAACAGCTCAATGCAATATGTGGTCTTGGATTGGGTCCTGAGATGGGTAAAAGAAAGTTTCTTTGAAGGATATTTTTAGAGAAATTGACAAAATTTGAATAAGGGCTGTAGTTAGATAATAGTGCTGTATCAATATTAGTCTCGTGATTTTGAGCATCATATTGTGGTTATGTAAACCTTTATTTGTTTTGAGGATATAAATTCAAGTATGTAGAGGCACATCTGTAACTTTTATAAAATGGTTCAGGAAAAAAAAGGGATGGAGAAGTGGGGAGAGCAAGAGGCACTGGAGCAATAGAAGGAGGGAGGGAGAAAATGATACAGCAAACATGAGAAAAAAAGAAACAATTGGGAATACAGATGCAGGGCATATGGGAGATGTTTGTAATTTTCTTTCAGCTTTTCTGAAGGCCTGGAATAATTTCAAAATAACGTAAGGGGGAAAAATGAAAATAAAAGGAGTGGGGAACTCAAACAGATGGATGAATACTCTGGATAGCCAGTGGGCTTGGCCCAATGTGACCTTCACTGTGTGAACATACCTGGAGCGGGGAAGGCTGAGGAACTTCTGATGTCAAGTCTTTTGGTCTTTTCCCCTCGGGGTTCCTTCATCATTTTCCTGCCTGGAGGTGAAGGCCAGGCTGCCAGTTCAGCAAAGGGCAGGGAGCTCACAGCCACTGTGCACACAAGACCTTGATTCTTCAGTTTTCAGTGTGACCCATCATCCTAATCTCTGCATGCTGCCCCCAAAGAACCTTTGACAGCTTTCTGGGGAAGGCGCCTGTGATAGTTGTTGGTCTTGGAGGGTCATTATTTGGCTGTACAGATTGGGGAAGACCAGAGACTCAACTGCTTCTGAAAATAATCCTTTAAACCTCATCCATGTTTTAGCCACCTTGTCCCCCTCACTTCCTGAAGAATCTAATGTCGCCAATTCCTCAACATTTTGAGGGTGTTTGTGGTATAAATTGGGTTGGTTCTCAGAATTCTTTGCTGCCAGTTTAGGATTCAGTTCTTTTGATCCTAAGTTACTTGCTTTCCAGCTTTCAAAATTGTGTTTCTATTTTTCTCCTCTCTCATTTCCCCCTGTCTTGTAGTTTGTGCCTATTAAAAATTCCACTTACTCTTGTTCAGTGGGGGGTTACAAATGTTCAATCCATGATTTTTAACAACCAGTCTGTGCATAAATCTCTCTGCATTCTTGATTACTTCCTTTGGATACTGTCCCAGAAGTGGAATTACTGGGTATAGTGTGCCATCCTTTTTGAGGCTCTTGATGAACTTTGCCAAATTGCTTTGCAATAGGATTATATTCTCACCAAGTTTCCATGACTTGCCTCTTTTCCTGAAAATTTTCCTGCCTTGGGTAGGATCATTTAAAAAATAAAATATTAAAATATTTGCTATTTTGACAGTGAAATATGAACTCACTTTTGGTACAATTTCCCTTGAAGAGTGATTTTTCACTGAGAAGCTCCAGGTATGAGCAGAAGGCAGAAAGATGAATTTGGCTAAATGGTGGCAGGTGGCAATGGCAGGGTGGGGAGGTGTGGAGGTGTGGAGTGGTGGGTTTCGACTGGTGCTCCATGCTCACTAGAGGCACTGCAGTTTGTGTGTAGAAGGGAAGAAATCAGAGGTAAATATGAGGAAACTCTGGATCTCTGCTGCCATCCTGTGTGGATAGGGGCAGTCTTGGTTCCAGTATGGGCACATTGACCTAAGCAAATTAAATAAAAGAAAGGGAGAAAAAACATGGGAATAATGGAAATGGTATTGTGATGCTTCTACTCAGTGAACGGTACCCTAGAGTGCACCTCAAATGGGAGACCTGGATTTTCCTTTGAATCCAACTCAGTTTCCATGTGTTTTTAGTTGGGACCGTCTTGTCACATAGGCAATATTTTGGTGTTTTGAGATACTGATTTTGTTTTATTCAACATAACCCCAATATGCAAACCAACCTTTGCAAGTTAGTGTTGAACTCATTTCTGAGGGTTTTTGTTTGTTTTGTTTTTAAATTTTTTACTTTGGAATAATTTTATACTTACCAAAACGTTCTAAAATAGTATAAAGAGTTCCTCTATGGCCTTCATCCAACTTCCTCTCATGTTAGCACTGTACATAACCATAGAACAATTATTGACACTGTTTTAGTCAGCTTTTTCGCTACTGTGACCAAATGATCTGACCAGAACAATTGTAGAGGAGGATAAGTTTATTTGAGGGCTCACGGTTTCAGAGGTCTTAGTCCATAGAAGGCTGATTCTGTTCCTTGGGGCTTGAGGCGAGGCTAAACATCATGGTGGAAGAGAGTGGCAGAGGGAAACAGCTCACATGATGATCAAAAAGGGGAGAGAGAGAGAGAATATCCACTCTTCAGATACAAAATATATACCCTAAAGTCATGCCCACAATTCCCCCACTCCTTCAGCCACACCCTACCACTCCAGTTACCACTCAGTTAATCCCTACCAGGGGATTAATTCATTGATTAGGTTAAGATTCTTACAACCCAATCATTTCTCCTCTGAACCTTCTTGCATTGTCTCACACATGAGCTTTTGGGGGACACCTCGTATTCAAACCATAACAGACACTAAGGAATCAACACTGATAAAATGCTATTTGCTAATCTATGGACCTTACTTGAATTTTACCCACCGAGTTGTCCCACTGAGAAAGAGACAAGCATCTACAACAGTTGGAACTGGCATGGCATTGTCAGTTAGGACTTTCCCTCAGTGTTGCTCACAACTGGCCTGGCCCTCAAAGCTCAGCCTTCATGTTTTCCTTGAACATAAACAATTTCTCAGAATGCCAGCATCGAACAAGGCTACTCTGTAACAAAGAAGGATCAAGACAAAACAAAGACACTCATGTCTGAACACAAACAAAAACATGAACATCATTCAAATAAAAATGACCAAACACTCCAAATATGGGGTGTTTGCTGCCTTGCAAATTGTAGATTTAGCCATGTCTCATTCATTCTGACCTATCTTTGAAATTTCTTGAGCTATGCAATCATAAAATTATCCCCACATCCTGACAGCATCCAATTCAGAAGACTAGAAGTGAGCAGAAACATAAAAGTTTTCTTTATTCCCTTCTTTCCTACATGAGAGGCAACATCCTGTAAATACCCTTTTGCGCTTTGCTTCTTTCCCATTTAGCACTGCATCCTATGGATAACTCCATATCAGTTCATAGAGTGCTTCCTCATTAATTTGTTCAGCTGCATCACACTCCATGGTGTGCATGGAATAGTTCATTCAAATCTCTATCCTATGTACAGAGATTTAGGTTGCTTCCAATATTTTGCAATTACAATGAATAACTTTGCATATCCATTGCAAATGATTTGCTTATTCATTACTCAATTGCAGCGAACACCATTACTGCAATGAATAACTTGGATGCACTGACTTTTGCCAGAGGGATTGGTGCAGGATCCAAAGTTGGACATGTCTGCTTCCACAGCCTGTGCTCCCTCTCTGATGCCACACTGGCCCTAGGGTCAAAGTCTAGGCTTATGGTCACTCTGGTCACTCAAGTAGGTCAGGAGTGCTCCAGTCTCCTTGTCTGCCACTCCGAAGAGCTCTAATGGTGTGTGTGTGTGTCGGGGGGCTTCCACAGGTTGCCTAGTCCACCTTTGCTGGCCATTTTCTCTGAGCTTCCTTCTTGGAGGGCCATTATGTCTGCAAATACAGGGGCCACTGCCTGTGTGTTGACCCTTCTACATGGCCTAAAAATAGTCTTAATATCATGAAGAGCTGCAGACTGATCAGTAAGTTTCCTTATATACATGCAAGCTCATATGTGCCAATATATGTGGCTCAAAGTGGAGAGAATAGCCACATCACCATGAGTCAGAAGTGTGGCCAGAGCTTTCAATAGGCCAAGATGTGTTCCTCATTTCTCTTCATGTAGTGAGCATGGATAGGCTTCTTCAGCTCCCAACATTACCTGGTTAAGGAGGATTCTCTTCTGAGCCTGGTGGAGGGCCAGGCTGGGGAGGTATGTAAATGGCTACCTACCTGCCATTGACGATTGATGTGGGAAGTGATTGGGGCTTGAGGTGAGGCTAAACATCATGGTGGAAGAGAGTCGCAGAGGGAAGCAGCTCACATCGTGATGATCAGAAAGGGGGGGGGGGAGAGAGAGAGAGAATCTCCACTCTTCAGATACAAATACAAAAATGTCTGCAATCAGACTGCCTAGCATCCTGAGGCATCCTGGTGGCTTCTGTGGGTTGGAATAAAGACTTGGGGCAGGGATCAGGGTCCTTTTCTTTTGCTTCTGTGTTGTGTTGACTGCACAAGGAATCCCTTCTACTGGGAGACCCTCAGCTTTTTAGCTACATTTGCCTTCAAATATAGAATGCCCAGGGTCTTGAGAGACATTGTGTCATTTAAACAGGGCAATGTCCCCAGAGTAAATCTTTTTCTCCTCACTCTATACATGTAGAAAGTAAGGCTCAGAAAGGGTCACTAACCTGCCAAAGGTTACATAGTAACCAGTATAGTTATGAGTTGATACCAGGTCTGTATGATTCCAGAGCTCTAGATCGTCCCCCAAAGAACACAAATCCAGCAAAATATTTATTTTACTAGAGGAAATGTTCAGGTTCATGGAATTGCTTATAGGCAGATGTCAAATGCTATAGTAGAGGACTGGGAAAGCAGGAGACCTAAAAATTGTCACTTTGAGTAAATCACTGAAACTAGTTTCCTCCTGTGAAAAGGAGGACTTGCCCCTGGGGTTGTGGTGAGACCTCCTGATGGCTGCAGCCAGTAGAGTCTGTTCTCATAGGTCTTTGCCATGGTAGTTGTTACATATTTTATACATCACCTGAGGTCCCATGCCTGCTCCCCTGGAGTGTGGAAGTCAGATGAGATCCCAGAAAATGCCAAGAGCACTCAATGCCCAGTGTAAGCCTGAAACCTGTGTTTAGAGAGTCTGAGTTTAACTTCATGCTCTATTGTCTTATCTTGCAATTATTATTTTTGAATAGGGGACCTTGCATTTTCATTTTGCTCTGGGCCCAACAAATCATGTAACCAGTTCTGTAGGCTAAAAGGCATTGACTGATCTAACCCAGAAAGATACTCTAATTTTGTCTATAAAATTCCAGGGGACTGAGAATACATGATGATACTTTTGTTCTGACTGAAGTCACTTGAGTGTTGACTCACCTGTCTCCTAGCTGTTGGGGGGAATGCACTGTTCCTGGGGAAGTGGCTCCATCCAGTATGGCCAGTATGGTGTACGAATACCACCACGCCAATAGAGCAGAAGAACACAGTTATTGTCCTCAGTAAGAACATTTTCCAAGCATCTGCTTTGTCTAGCCCTGTGTTGCTATGGAGAATATTAAGTGCTCCACATCACCATCATGTTCAGGAAGCTTCTAGTTGGATGAGAGGGTGGGACACAGATCTTTCTGGTATACTCTTGGGATTAGTCCCAAGTGGGACATAGAACTGTGGTCCAGGAGTTGAGATGAGGTTCAGAAAGTGACCTTTCAGGGCTGATCTGTCAGGGAAGGCTTTGGGTCAAGGTAGGACCCACATAGGGTCTTCAAGTGAACATTGGTTTGTAAGTGGGAGAAGATAGCCCTCAACCCTGAATATGAATGCATCACATACTCCCCCAAATTTTCCTTATGTTTGACACTGAGTGTTCTTGATTTGCATTTGAATCAATGACACTAGGTTGGAATTGAAGAGCGTTGTAGGTTGAGTTCTCTGGAAGCAGACACGAAGATGGATTTGGGGGTTTATGTTGGTTTCCTGTTGGTGCTATAACAAATTACTGCAAGATGGGTGGCTCAAAACAATGGAAATTTATTCTCTCACAATTCTGGAGGTCAGAAATCTGAAATCAGTTTCACTGAGCTTAAATCAAGGTGCCAGCAGGACCTCACTTCCTCTGGAGATTCTGGAGGCAAATCTATTCCTTGCCTCTTCTTCTGGTGGCTGCTAGAGTTCCTTGACTTGTGGTCATATTGCCCCAGCCTTGGCCTCCATCTTCACACTGCCCCTCCTCTTCTGTATCAAAATTCCCTTTGCCTCTCTTTTATAAGATTACATGGGATGGCATTTAGGGTCTAACTGGATAATCTGAGATAATCCCCTCCTTTCAAGATCCTTAATTTAATCACATATTTTCCCATGTATAGTGACCATCACAGGTTCTTGGGATTAGGAAAAATCAACTAAAAATGGATTGAAACCTCAGAATTAGACCAGAAATTATGCAACTCCTAGAAGAAAACATAGGTTCCACACTCCAGCTTTTAGGCACAGGAACAACTTTCTCAATATGACCCCTATAGCTGAAGAAATATGATGTCAAGAGTTAATAAGTGGTACAGTATCAAATTAAAAGCCTTCTGCACAGCAAAGGAAACAATTAGGAATGTGAAGATAAAACCCACAGAATGGGAAAAAAATCTTTGCTAGCTAAAATGTGTGGACATATCTTTCTGGGGGCCACCATTCAGCCACTACAGGGTATAAGATGTTTAAGAGGGATGGACACCTGTTAAAAGAATACAGAGGAATCAGGATGGGCAGAGGGAAGTTAGACTGTGACATAGGCTCAGTAGAATCTTGGCTAGCTCAGTGGAGAGTTTTGGAATGAGAATTGCCTGTCAGAGTGGCTGCTCAGTGAACCAACATGGCTGTGCTATCACATCTCAGCAAGCCCAGTCACTGGATATGGATTATGCCTTAGGAAGGGTGTAACCTTGAATGAAGTTGCAGGGCAGTTGAGATAGAGCCAAAAAGGGTCAACAGATAGGCAGACATTTGTTCCTTGAAGTAGGGAGGGGAACTGGACAACTCTGCTCTGTGTTTGCTACAGGGAGGGAGTGACAGAGATGGTCTGCAGTGGCATAGGGAGAGTGTGGGACATATCTCCTGAAGGCAATGCCTGAGTGGGGCCTGTGATTTTTAGGCATGTTGACAAGAGCAACACATCTGCTCTGTCCTGAAAGCATATGAGAAAAGGGACTCTGTGACCTCCTGAACCTGCAAAAATTCACTTGTTGGAAAACCATTTCTAGGCCATTCTAAAGCATACATAGCTTCTGTGTAATATCTATCTGTCCTGCCTTCATTAGCTCTTGGCTTGTACTGCGGATGTGAACACAGCTGCACAAATACAGAGTTTGATTATAATTTGTACTTAAAACAATCTCTCAACAGCCCCCTGAGGGTGTTTGGGTGGTTTTTTTCTTTGCTCCCTCCTGGGACTCAGTCAAGCAGGGCACCAAGATCTCTTTCTCCTAATTCAGGAGGGATCTGAGTCTGTATTGTCTAAGATTCAGCAGCTCCAAGGGTTACATGATGGTTTCAAAGGGAAATTCTTCGGAGTCTCAAGAGACTGGTCTGAAGGAAAGGTCTGGAGGTCTGTGCAGGTGGGCAGATATATGATAGAGGGGTTAGAGGAAGGTTTCCTTCACCCCCCATGAAAGGGTCCATTTCTGTATTCTCTGGGGACCTCACTAAAAGTCACTCATCATATGGAAGCATTTTGCAATGGAAAACTCCTGCAACTAGAGAGGTGGGTGGGTGTTGGAGGGTCTCTGTGGCCACCCTTATTCGTCAGTGGAATTCTGAAGTGTCTGGAGGCTGTGACCCTTTTCCTGGACTCTGGACAGGATAATGGCTAGGAGGGCACAGTGCACTCAGGTCAGCAGGGAGAAGGGACTGTGGCTGCACAGGTGGGAAGGGTGGTCAGACTTGACCCTCCAGAACAAGCTGAAAGGCAGTCATTTCAGATTCTCAGGCGACTGAAGCCCATTCTTCCACAAGCTTGGCCTGTCATCCTCACTATCATGGTTGCCATGTGGCTGTGTCTGGAGCAGTCAGATGGCAAACCCAAAGGGCAACATAGCACATGACAAAATAAGACTTTTGGGGCCCATCTTTAAATGTAAGTGAAAGAACTAGATTTGAATAGCACAGGGTGAGAGTCAGAGGTTGATGGGGAATGCAAGAAGGCATGGGTTGGTAGCAGGGATTCTGGAACTTTCCCAGCAAATCACTCTTCCTCCCAGGGCCTCAGTTTCTCCATCTGCATAGTGAGTCATGTTAAGCCAAGTCTTCTGACTTTAAAGATGCTGATTCAGAGGTAGAAAAGAGGAGGTAGACTGAAAGGTCCCTGGGGGTAGAAGGCTGGCAGGGAGGCTGGGAGAAGGCCTAGAAGAACCCTACTACTTTTGCATACATGGAGGTCCACATCTCATGTGGCTAAATGCTCAATTTAAAAGGTATAATAAAGTGAACTAACTGTTGAGTAAACTGTGTTCCATTGGCTGATTTAGAAAAAAAATAATTTTATAATGGCTTGTGAGGCCAAGTTTGAATGAAAATTCTGACTCCTTAGAGTTGTGCTCTGGAGCACATAGTGTGGAGACAGCTCACTCTGGTTCCCAGTTGTGGCTATGTTGAAAATGTTCTAGAAAGCAGTACCCACGTGGTACCCCAGCTGCTGTGCTGTGAAGTCCATCTTTGTGGTTGGACTGAGGTTACACATTCATAGCCTGCTTCTGCCAGTGACTGAGTATGCAGAGGTACTAAGGAGGGGTCCATTCGTGGGAGACGCGGGATTTGTCTAGTGACTGACTTGGTCGCGAGGATGCCCTGACAACCTTTCTTCAATGGCCTTCTCTCCATTTCTGGGGGTCATACTGCAGCATGACTTGACAGTCCCCTCAGTTCTTTGCTTCCTCCTCTTGCCTTTCCCACAGGCACTTTCCCTAAGAAAGTTCTCACCCATAGAATTCTGTCCTGATACCTACTTAGAGGAATGGGACTAACACATTGGCCTGCCTGTCCCCTTCTCTTCTTAGTCTTGGCTCCTCCCCACACCATGTGGTACCTCCTATGTAGGAGTAGGGAGTTCCAGGCACCCAAAGTATGACTCAGGAGCAGGCAATGGTGGGCATGTCCCCTTGGCCCGCAGTCTCCTCCCCCACAGTGGTGTGGGAAGCACAGTAGGAGGAAAAGGGAGCAGGAAGTCGGTCCCCTTGTACAAATCTAAAATTCTGGTAGTCCAGAGCCTCACCTTCATCCTGCCTTCTCTCCATGCCAGCCTGACTTGCATAACTCTTTCTCACTCAGTCCACCTGTGTGTGTTTCTGGAACATACTTTGTCATCACCTGGGCTGGGGGTAGTGAGCATGTGTGTCCCAGACCTCTCACATCTCTTCTTTCACCCTTATCAAACTCTGGTGGGGAACAGAGGAAACTGAGGTTCAAAGACATGGAGTAAGTGTCCAAACCCAGGTTTTCTGATACCCATCCTGGGCTCTGCCATGACGTCCCAGCCAGGAGGGGCAATCACATTTTTCACAACTGCCCTCCTGAGTTGAGTGTTCTTTAGCTCCTGGGAAATGAACATGCATTTCTACTAATGTTTAACATAGAGATGCTTTGTTTGACCTGGCAGCCAAGTGTGTTGTCCCCTCTAGTCAGCTAGAATCCAGCTCCTCAGAACTTATCATTGTACTTGCAGTCTGGGTAGCGGTAGGCAAATCTGGGATCACAGGTTCTCAGGAGCCTCAAGATGTCCTTCAGCCGAGTGGCAGCCCCAAGGACTTCTGGATCGGGGCTGGCACCCTTGCCACACTGAGCAAGAGCATTGTCTATCTCCTCTTGCACAGGGGAGGGGAACTTCCCCTGGAGAAGTCGAGGCAGCAACTGCTGACAGACCAGCACAAGGCTCTGCTTCTCAGGAACCATATTGCAGGAGGGCAGCTGGGCTTGGCAGCCAGAAACCAGACAGCTAAAAATGTCTTTATCTTCTCCTGCTCTGGTGGCTGCTTGGCTGCCTAGAAAAGAAGAGGAGAAGATCACACACTCTACAGCCTGTTCTTTTGGGGGGAGGGCACCACTAATTAGAATTTCTGGGTGAAGTGGTTTAATCTCCTAGCATTTTCCTGTCACCAGGAGATTTATGGTTCAGGGACACAATGGCCCCTTCTGAAAACAACATGGGAGGAACTCTCTGTGCTAAAACAGACTGATACCTGAACATGGAAAACCCACTTATCCCACCAGAAATTGGTATAGGTTCTATTTTTGGTAGGAATAAGGAGTCACATCCATATTGGTATTCTCCCATCACTACTGAACTAGGGAACTCAAGAAATTATTAGGACTGCTTTCATTTGCCCTTTTAAAATATGAAGTCAGGATGAAAAACAGGTAATCCAGAATATGCATTCAATGATTGTAATGGGGCAGATATTAGTCTAGTGATTTACATATCCTGAATATTCTAGAATCACTCTTGTTTCTTCTTATTTGATTTTTCCTAATAAAGGGACATCAGAAAATGAGTAAGTGTGGTTTAAATTTTTCTCTTTTCAGACTTCCTCATATAAACAAAATCATAAGTGGAAAAAGAAAATTCTTTGTCCTATTATTGGATTCAATAAACGTGGCCACCATGGGAAATTGGGATGTTTAAAGGACTCTAGAATGCTGGGTGAGCCTTTGTACCTAGTGAAAAACATGAGTCACTAGTACATCTCACTCAGTTCTATGCTTTTTAATTTGAAAACTTTATAAAAAGCAGATGTGCCAATATGGATTGCGAAATGCATCAGTGAACCAGCCAGATATTTAAGTTTCAGATAAAGGTTAAAAGCATCTGCTAAGAAAGGCTCTGAGGGGAAGATGGGCCCGGGAAGTCTATGTGTGAGTAGGGCCAAGGCAGGTACCTCGGCCTCATAGACCCAACTGTACAATAGCACTGCCTTGGAAGGGTGTAGTTGGGGTTGAGCCACTGTGGACAATGCCCCTCGTGGACAAGGTCAAATGCATTTCCACTTTGGAGCTGGAGCTAGAGCCAAAATCCAAATGGGAGTAAGGGACATTTTATATAACATCTAATATCCCCCAAACTTGACTTGCTCTCACTGTGACACATGGAGACTGGAAAGGCCCAATAGTGTGACCCTAGGTCACCCCTCCTTAGCTTCTGTCACCCTGACATCCCCCTTGACAGCTGCTCAGTCAGGCCCATGCTGGGTACCTTCCTGCTTGTCGATGACGCCCAGTGCGCTGGCATCCCGGATGAACAGATGCCCGTTGTTAAAGATGCCAAACATGCCTGCATCGACATGGGTGAAGTAGAAGAAATAGTTCAAATCGTTGCTCCTCAGGGACTCCAGGACACCAAGAAGCTGGTAGGCGAGGTCAGCTGCCTGGTCTGGGGGTGCACCGTAGAATTCCTGTAGTGGTCTGGTACTGGTGCTGACAAGGAATCTGCCACAGGAGCCCAGGTACTTGGGCAGCGGCCATCCCTCAGCCCCAGGGAAGATCTGCCAAGCCGGAAGGAACAGGCTTTAGAGAATGAGATAAAAATCTCATGGAGACAGCTCTCTCTCAACCTCTCACTGAGAGAACACAGAAAAATCAGCCTCACACAGGCATCCCTGGTCTCAAAATATACCAGCAAAGTGTTTCTCCATCTTTTTTATACTCTTGGAACATGGCAGTACCCCTGTATCCCACCCCCACCTTTTAAATTCTGTCATTGATGGAAAGATTCGAAAAGGAAGCTGTTCTCATTTCTGTGTAGTGGATTGTATTTTAACTGTTTCTTCCAAGCAGGGTATGAGAATGTTAATGGACCTGCAGAGATTTTTGATGGTATTCAGGATTCAGAGGAATATGTCTAACAATTGTATTGTTGAAAAAATATGACTAAGTTTTGAGATTTCACAGATAACACTACTTAGGAAGAGACTATGGAAAAAACAATGGAGGGTCAGCTTAATGTTGATTCAAAGAAACAGTGTAAGCCAGGTGAGAGCATCCCAGCTACTTGGGAGGCTGAGGCAGGAGGATCACTTGAGCCCAGGAGTTTGAGGCCAGCCTGGGCAAGACTGAGATCTCTAAAAAATAAATAAAAATAACAGTGCAGGTCCCTAGTTCTGGGATAGGACAAAAATCATGATTGTGGCCCTTGGGCAATTCAGGTTTGGAGAAAGAAGCCCTGCACTGGCTCTAACTTTCTCTCCAGCCAACCCTGGGAGAATCTGCCTGACTGAGCTACCTACACACTCATAGATGCTCCTCAACTAATTGGACCCTTCCAGACAGCCTAACACTGGCCTAAGGAAGCATAGGACAGCCTGACTCCTCTTAAGAACTCTCAACTTGCACATCTGTGAGATGAAAAGCAGAAGGAAGTCCTGGCTGGTCTTTTCTTGATCATTTATTAAAGCAGCTGTATCTAGAATGGCATTTTTTTTAAACTATGGAGGAAATAACAAAAAAACACTTTTCCCCTTGTTTTCCTTCTTAAAGAAACGAAGTTGGGCTGGGGGTATAGCTCAGTGGTACAGTGCTTGCCTAGCATGCATGAGGCCCTGGGCTCAATCCCCAGCACTGAAAAAAAAGTGAAACAAGTAAACAAAAAGTCAAACAGTAATAGTCATCCCCAATGTCATAATCTTCTATCACCTTCTGCTTATTTTATTTCACGTTATGAAAAACCCATGCCATTTGCTCTGAGTTTCCTCTGACTGGAGGGGACCTTTCTTACTATGTGCTTTTATAGGAGGTCCTGGACCTACTGTCATTGTCTAAATGTGTAGCAACAAACCCATTATTAGGTTCCAGGTCATGCTCTTTCTGGCAGAGCTCAGGGTTGAGTGGAAAGTCCTAGCCCCCATGGTCCCAGCCAGGCCTCTCAGAAGCCAAGCCCAGGTGTAGACAGGGTCTGCTGTTGTCACCAACCAAGGTTAGAACAATGGGATTAAAGAGTGCAGGACAATCAGCAATTCCTCTATTCTGCCTCTAATATTTAAAATGCCAATGTAAACAGCAAGTTTTAGCAGAAAAGGCATGGCCTCTGACATCAGAGAGTTCTGAGTTTGGGTTGCATTGAGACACCGTGTAAGTGACTTTAATCAAATCACCTCATATCTCTGGGGCCCACTTAACTTCATCTAGAAAAGCAGACAATATTCTTGAAAGGTCGTTGTGAGCATTAACTGACATAATGATATCAAACATTCAACACAATATCCAGCACATAGCAGGTACTCAATAAAAGAGAGTCATCATTATGTATTCTGATATCCCATCATCCCTTTGGGCAATATTTATGAATTATCTTTGCTGTGGTGCCTTTCTCCTCTACCTGTATCTCCTCCCCTTCCTCTTCCTTCTTTTCTCTGCTTTCCCCCCTCCTGTATTCTCTCTCCTCCTTTCCTCCTTCTTTTATTCCTTTTCCTGCTCCTCCCTCCTTCCTTGTTTCCTCTCTGTTCATTATGTGACTTCCATATCCTAGCTTTTGGGGTCAGGAAGATTGGGCTTCACATGTCCTGTGGATGTTTATTTATAGGTAAGTGTCTGTGCCTGCCATTGAACTAGAAGTTCATGAAGGCAAGAGCCACCATACCTATCTTTTTGACCAGTATATCCTCAGGCCCTAATGTATTCTTATTTATTTGAGCATCCCCCTATTTTTTCCAAGCCTAGCTGCAGAGTATATCTCTGAACAAGCCACTCTTTGGCTATCTCCCCACCTTCTGTGCCTGCTCAAATCTTACTGATCTTTGAGGTACAGCCCAAAGTTTCCCTCCTTCACAAAACCCTTCATGGCTGCCTCAAGCAGTAAAGATACCTACTGTCACCCTCCTACTCACAACCAGCCCTGCACTCCCACACCTCTTTCCTCTACAGCAGCTGCAGCACTTTTACACTACAGAAGCCAACCAGTAATTACCAAATGTCACGAAAGGACTAACACAGGCCGGTGGCCCCAGGGCATTCTGTAAAAGGGTTTGAACATTCAACCTAGCATACCTGTAGGAGGATGGGGTGAGCATTGACGGCGAGTGTGTAGAGCAGACGCAG
Source organism: Sciurus carolinensis (assembly GCF_902686445.1). Classification (NCBI taxonomy): domain Eukaryota; kingdom Metazoa; phylum Chordata; class Mammalia; order Rodentia; family Sciuridae; genus Sciurus; species Sciurus carolinensis. The sequence goes on from NC_062232.1 coordinate 37,486,147, forward strand.
CTTGTCACGGTCGGTAAAGTGGTCCATGAAGATGCTGCCAGCATCAGCCACCTCAGCATAGCGCCGGACCACACGGTCCAGGAGTCTCTGTGAAGGGCAGCGCAGGAGGGGGCTGGGTAGTCCCTGTAGGTATGTGGGAGAGATACCAGAAGTTGAATGCTCCTAGGGTCCAGGCAGGTTCTGCTGGTTCAGGAGACCTTGGGGTTGGTGAGCTGCACTGGTAGTGGGGAGACACCCCCAAGAGGTGGGGGATGGTGCTGATCAGGAGGAGGAGGGGGTGGTCCCTGAGGCAGGGGATATGGGATATGGGATAGAGCACACCTGGGGGAGCTGGTGGAAGAAGACTCTTAGCAGACCTCTTCCATTATCTTGGATGCAATTTGAAATGGTTGTGTATTCTTCATGGTAGAATAAGGACACTTGGTGACGGCTTCCCCATCACTCCTCAGACAACTGTCATCTCTCCCTAGAAGGGTTTGGCCAATGAAACTCAATGAGTTATCCTTCTAAAGGGAGTAATCACACTATAATAATGTTGATCTAGAAACCTAGGTAACCTTCAAAATCTAGGAATGGCTGGGCTTGTGGGATACGCATGTAAGCCCAACTACTTAGGAGGCTGAGGCAGGAAGATCACTTGAGACTAGGAGTTCCAGGCCAGCCTGGGCAACAGAATGAGATCCCATCTAAAATAATACAATTCAATACAATACAGTCACTCAGGAGAGAATCATAGATACCTAGAGGAGAGATGGGGTTACCGACCTCTCAAATCACATCATGGAGCCACCTCTGTCTTCTCAGAAGGTTTGAAGCTCTCTTCCAGACAGCCATGATGCCTTCAAGAAGAATCATGGGTGCCAGGTTGCCTTGGATGGGCACTGACCATCCAAGGGCTGTGTATTGAGTCCATTTAACTGTGATCCCAATGCTGCACCTCAGGGTGACAAGAACAAAGGAGAGCTGGAATCCTATATGTCTCCCTTTTGGACTTTATATGCTGGGACAGGGATGGGGAAAGATACTAAGATTACCCTTTTGGTCATTTCGGCCGGCAAAAGATGTGAGAAGTCACACTAGTGAATAGTCCAGTTTAGCATGGTAGAAGGACTGGAGAAGTTGTTAGAATTCCCTACTACTGCCTATTTTGCTATCTCTTTGAGACTTGAACACAGACTTGGTTTACAAGCTTCACAGAATACGCACACAGAAAGCTTGGCATGGTGAGAGGCACATGCTCTGCACTCAATATATGGCACAAATCACTGTCACCATCATGGTCATCAGTATGAACACCATCACTGCCATGGCACTCTCCATGCCCTTCTAGTTGAAGCTCCCCTCCATAATCACCTGCTTAGGGAAACAGGGTGAGGTCATTTTTGATGAATAGGGAGTACTTGGTGTGAAAGGCTCTACTTAATGGTTTATGGGTGAAGAGTTAAGTCAATTATTCTGACTCCCTTTTGGAATTTAGATTTGAGATCCATCTGGGAAAGGATAGAGATATGGAAAGAAGTAGAGATTCCATGAGCCAGGGTGATTTTGGTCCATGAGAGAGGGGCTGAAGCAACAGATGCTTGGTTGCTGGATGCCAGAGCTCAGGTCCTGGAAGCTTCTGTGCCAAGTTTGAGTCAGTGATGGTGCTATAGTTTGGATGACTCCTCAAAAGTTCTTGGTTAAAAACTTAATCCCCAAATTCATTTGGAGGTGGACTTTTGGAAGGTAATTAGGATTTGATAAGGTCACGAGAGTGGGCACCCATGATGGCATTAGTGGCTTTATTCTTAAAAAGAGGAAGAGAGACCTGATCTAGCACACTTGCTCTGCCTCATCACGTAATGTCTCCCATCTTGTCACGATGGAGCATGGAGGCTTTCACCAGATGCTAGATCACACTCTTGGACTTTCCAGCTTCCAGAACTTTGAACTAAATAAGTCTCCATTCTTTATAAATTGGTCTGTGGTATTCAGGTATAGCAACAGAAAACAGACTAAGATAGATGGCATTATCACAAATCCCTTTTCCAGAGAGTAGGCTCTATAAGTCTTTGCCTCTTGTCCTCAGAGAAGTCAAGCAGCCACCAGCCCAGAGAAATGTGATTTTATCAAGTCATGGAGGAAGGGCAATGGGTTAGGATCAGAAGTCCTGTACAAACTGAAATTCAACTTCTGCCTCTGTAAAGGGGAATGATAGTGCTTTTTTCCCTACCTCACAGGAATGGTAAGGAAGATAATGTGTGTAATGTGTGTGTGAACCTTCTTTTAAAGCATCCAATATCCTGGGCCTCTGTACAGTCAAATTATGCTCAAGTTCATTTTCCATATTAATCATTTGACTTGGTTGTTTTCAAAAGCAAATATTCAAAAAAGAAAGACTCATCACTATTGACATATTTGAATATTTGCTCCTCTGGAAATAAATGTGTGGAAGAAAAAAAATATAAACTGCTCTTAGGAAATCTAAGATCAGAAGGATGGCTTTGCCCTCTAAAATAGGAAGTCAACTGTGTAGGAAAGTCACCTTCGCAGGCTAGATTTGGAAAGCTGAAGGAAATCTCAAACAAATAAAGTTTTACTTTGAGTGACCTGAATAGTTTTCAAGCTCTCCTAGTATCCAGAGAGAAGAAGAGAAAGTTCTAGTGCTAATAAAACCACTTTCTGATTACATGCCTGAACACCTTTTGCATGATTTAGTTGTTGAATATGCTTGTGAGACAGAACCGAGGTTAATCATGTATCATAGTTAATCATTGTGCTGTAATTAAAACAATGACAGTTCAATAACTGTCTCAGTTGTTATGGATAATTAAGCCAAAAGTTACTGAACATTTCTTCAAGCTGCATTGTATTCAAAATTGGGAAAACTCCCATTTTGTTTGATATTAAGAGAAACTTCTTCTAGTTCTTTTTCCTACTCCAATGAAGATACTTTTTTCTTTTACCAAAGTTCTTTTTCATTATTTTTTCCTCTGAAACTCAGACACAATGTGAGGTGTTTTGGCATGTTAAATTCCATTCTACAAGTGTCTGCCACTACGTGGAGAAACCACATGGATGATTTCAATAGTTTAGACATCCAAAAATGTCCTTGTAACCCTCAGTCAAGTTGTTTTATAAGCAGAGCTCACTTTTTTAGCCCATCATTTCAGGTACTAGAGGAGGGAGGGAAAGCTGTAAAGTAGATAATTCCTAAATCATTTCAATTTTGCTTTGAAGTTTGTAAGATCTGGCAGGTTTATGATAGTTCTCTCCTCTCTTGGGAAGTTTCTCAGTGCTACCATTCACCTAGGTTGATCAATTCAGGTTCCCTGAAACTCAGATATTCAGTCAACAGTGGAAAGTCTTTCAACAAAGAAAGGGTAGAAACAGAGAAGAGAAAATGAGCCAGGAGTGAGTGTAGAATTTGGAATTTGCCTTGGATCATGTCAGAGTGCACAGTATATTCAAGAGGGTTGAACAGATGTCAAAACCACATTCAATTAAAAACTAAACACCTCTGGTGGGGTGAGAGATATGGAAAGTTTCCTTTGCACTGGAAGTTCTCTCACAGAGTTCATTTCTATGTAAGATAGATTCTCTAACTTTGGGTGACATCCTTTCCTTGGGCAGAGCTCCTATTTGTTTAGATTCTGGGTACTCTGCTGAGGTTCTGAGTTGAGCCCTGATGGAATGGTCTTTCAGGAGCAGAGGGGTTGAGAGAAGTTCTTTTTCTTTTTCTTTCTTTTTTATTGTAAACATATGGGATACATGATGTTTCTCTGTTTGTACATGGCATAAAGGCATACCATTTGTGTAATCATAAATTTACATAGAGTAATGTTGTTTGATTCATTCTGTTATTTTTTCCCTTCCCCTCCACCCCTCCCACCCCTCTTTTCCCTCTATACAGTCCTTCCTTCCTCCATTCTTGACCCCCCTCCCTAACCCTAACACTAACCCCTCCCACCCCCCATTATGTGTCATCATCCACTTATTAGTGATATCATTCGTCCATTGGTTTTTTGAGATTGGCTTATCTCACTTAGCATGATATTCTCCAGTTTCATCCATTTGCTTGCAAATGCCATAATTTTATCATTCTTTATGGCTGAGTAATATTCCATTGAATATATATACCACAGTTTCTTTATCCATTCATCAATTGAAGGACATCTAGGTTGGTTCCACAATGTGGCTATTGTGAACTGAGCAGTTATGAACACTGATGTGGCTGTATCTCTGTAATATGCTGATTTTAAGTCCTTTGGGTACAGGCCAAGGAGTGGGATAGCTGGGTCAAATGGTGGTTCCAATCCAAGTTTTCTAAGGAGTCTCCATACTGCTTTCCAGAGTGGCTGCACTAATTTGTAGCCCCAGCAGAAATGTATGAGTGTACCTTTTTCCCCACATCCTCGCCAACACCTGTTGTTGCTTGTATTCTTGATAATCGCCATTCTAATTGGGGTGAGATGGAATCTTAGGGTGGTTTTGATTTGCATTTCTCTTATTACTAGAGATGTTGAACATTTTTCCATATGTTTGTTGATTGCTTGTAGATCTTCTTCTGTGAAGTGTCTATTCATTTCCTTAGCCCATTTGTCGATTGGATTATTTGCATTCTTGGTGTAGAGTTTTTTGAGTTCTTTATAGATTCTGGAGATTAGCACTCTATCTGAAGTATGATTGGCAAAGATTTTCTCCCACTCTGTAGGCTCTTTCTTCGCATTGCTGATAGTTTCCTTTGCTGAGAGAAAGCTTTTTAGTTTGAATCTATCCCAGTTATTAATTCTTGCTTTTATTTCTTGTGCTATGGGAGTCCTGTTGAGGAAGTCTGGTCCTAAGCCGACATGTTGAAGCTCTGGACCTACTTTTTCTTCTATAAGATGCAAGGTCTCTGGTCTGATTCTGAGATCCTTAATCCATTTTGAGTTTAGTTTCATGCATGGTGAGAGATATGGGTTTAGTTTCATTCTGTTGCATATGGATTTCCAATTCTCCCAGCACCATTTGTTGAAGAGGCTATCTTTTCTCCATTGCATATTGTTGGAACCTTTGTCTAGTATGAGAAAATTGTATTTCTTTGGGTTTGTGTCCGTGTCCTCTATTCTGTACCATTGATCCACCTTTCTATTTTGGTACCAATACCATGCCGTTTTTGTTACTATTGCTTTGTAGTAGAGTTGAAGATCTGGTATTGCGATACCCCCTGCTTCACTCTTTCTGCCAAGGATTGCTTTAGCTATTCTGGGTTTTTTATTCTTCCAGATGAATTTCATAATTGCTTGCTCTATTTCTGTAAGGTACGTCATTGGGATTTTAATTGGAATTGCATTGAATCTGTATAGCACTTTTGGTAGTATGGCCATTTTGACAATATTAATTCTTCCTATCCAAGAACATGGGAGATCTTTCCATCTTCTAAGGTTTTCTTTAATTTCTTTCTTTAGTGTTCTGTAGTTCTGAGTGTAGAGGTCTTTCACCTCTTTTGTGAGATTGATTCCCAAGTATTTTATTTTTTTCGAAGCTATTGTGAATGGGGTAGTTTTCCTGATTTCTCTTTCTGAAGATTCATTGCTTATGTATAAAAATGCCTTAGATTTATGTGCATTGATCTTATATCCCGCTACTTTACTGAATTCACTTATGAGATCTAAAAGTTTTCTGGTGGAATTTCCTGGTTCCTCTAAGTATACAATCATATCATCAGCAAATAGGGATAGATTGAGTTCTTCTTTTCCTATTCGTATCCCTTTAATTTCTTTGGTCTGTCTAATTGCTCTGGCTAGAGTTTTAAGGACGATATTGAAAAGAAGTGGTGAAAGAGGGCATCCCTGCCTTGTTCCAGTTATTAGAGGGAATGCTTTCAGTTTTTCACCATTTAGAATGATATTAGCCATGGGCTTAGCATAGATGGCCTTTACAATGTTAAGGAATGTTCCCACTATCCCTATTTTTTCTAGTGTTTTGAGCATGAAGGGGTGCTGTATTTTATCAAATGCTTTTTCTGCATCTATCGAAATAATCATGTGGTTCTTGACTTTAAGTCTATTGATATGGTGAATGACATTTATTGATTTCCTGATGTTGAACCAACCTTGCATCCCTGGGATGAAACCCACTTGATCATGGTGCACTATCTTTTTAATATGTTTTTGTATGCGATTTGCTAAAATTTTGTTGAGAATTTTTGCGTCGATGTTCATTAAGGATATTGGTCTGAAATTTTCTTTCCTCGATGTGTCTCTGTCTGGTTTAGGTATCAGGGTAATATTGGCTTCATAGAATGAGTTTGGGAGGGTTCCCTCCTCTTCTATTTTATGGAATACTTTGAGAAGTATTGGAATGAGCTCTTCTTTAAAGGTTTTGTAGAACTCGGCTGAGAACCCATCTGGTCCTGGACTTTTCTTTGTTGGTAGGCTATTGATGACTTCTTCTATTTCATTACTTGAAATTGGTCTATTTAATTTGTGTATTTTCTCCCAGTTCAGTTTAGGCAATTCACATGTCTCTAGAAACCTGTTGATGTCTTCGAAATTTTCTATTTTCTTGGAGTATAGATTTTCAAAATAGCTTCTAATTATGTTTTGTATTTCCCTCATGTCTGTTGTGATATTTCCTTGTTCATTCCGAATTTTTGTGATTTGGGTTTTCTCTCATCTTCTCTTTGTTAGTGTGGCTAAAGGTTTATCAATTTTGTTTATTTTTTCGAAGAACCAACTATTTATTTTGTCAATTTTTTGTATTGTTTCTTTCGTTTCAATTTCGTTGATTTCAGCTCTGAGTTAAACTATTTCCTGTCTTCTACTACTTTTGGTGTTGGTCTGTTCTTCTTTTTCTAGGGCTTTGAGCTGTAGTGTTAGGTCATTTATTTGTTGAGTTTTACTTCTTTTATTAAATGCACTCCATGAAATAAATCTTCCTCTAAGTACTGCTTTCATAGTGTCCCAGAGATTTTGATATGATGTTTCTTTGTTCTCATTACCTCTAAGAATTTTTAAATTTCCTTCCTAATATCTTCTGTTATCCATTCATCATATAATAGCATATTGTTTAATCTCCAGGTGTTGGAGTAGTTTCTGTTTTTTACTCTTTCATTTATTTCTAACTTCAATCCATTATGATCTGATAGAATACAAGGTAGTGTCTCCATCTTCTTGTATTTGCTAACATTAGCTTTGTGGCATAATATATGGTCTATTTTAGAGAAGGATCCATGTGCTGCTGAGAAGAAAGTGTATTCGCTCTTGGTTGAGTGGTATATTCTATAAATGTCTGTTAAGTCTAAATTATTGATTGTGTTATTGAGATCTATGGTTTCTTTGTTCAATTTTTGTTTGGAAGATCTGTCCAGTGGTAGAGAGGCTTGTTAAAATCCCTAGTATTGGATGGGCCAAGATGGCAGACTAGAGGGCGGCTGCATTTCATGTTGCTCCAGGACGCAAGATACAAAAGAGGAGATAGTGAGAGACTTGGGACCAACTCAAAGCCACCGGGTGAGTCTCTCCTGTTGGGAAGGCATCCCGGATGGGGCGGTAGCCCCGGAACACAGGGAATTTGTGAAGTGGAGTTGCTCGGCGAGATGTCCCTCCCCCTGCTGGAGCGGTAAACATGGACACCTGGGATCATCGTGGAGGAGGCGGCTCACCACAGCGCTTGGACTCGAGCAACCACTGGGGCTCCGGGCAGCTGCCTGAGGAGGAGCTGCGTGGCAAGCTGTTTAGACCCAGAATGACCACTTCTGAACACCGGAGGGTTGCCCGGAGGAAGAGGAGAAGCTCGGCGGGTCGCTTGGTCTAGGAGTGACTGCATCAGAGCCACAGGCGGTGGCCAGAGGAGGAACTGCGTGGTGAGCTGTTTGAACTCAGAGCGAGCGCTCCTGAACACCGGGGGAATGCCCGGAGGAAGAGGAGGAGCGCGGCGGGACACTTGGTCTAGGAGTGACTGCATCAGAGCCACAGGCAGTTGCCAGTTGAGGAGCTGCATGGCGAGCTGTTTGAACTCAGAACAACTGCTCCAGAACACTGGTGGCCTGCCTGGAGGAGGAGAGTGGTAGGATGCTTAGTCTGGGAGTGACTGCATCAGGGCCGCAGGTGGTTGCCAGAGGAGGAGGCGAGTGGTGAGTTGATTGGACTAAGAGCGACCGCTCCTGAACACCGGTGGCCTGCCTGGAGGAGGAGCATGGTGAGTCGCTTGGTCTCGGAGCCACCGCTCCTGAACACCCGGGGGGCTACCCCGAGGAGGAGGAGGAGGAACAGGGCGGGTCACTTGGACTTGGAGTGACTGCCTAGGGCTACGGGTGGTTGGCGGGAGGAGGAGACCCGAACTGAGTTGTTTGGACTCCTAGTGACTGCGTCAGAAACCGGGCGGCTGTCCAGAGGAGGAGGTGTGTGGAGGGTTTCTGGGTTTCGGAGCTATTGTACGGGGCTCCAGGTGGTGGCTCAGAGGAGGGACCGCATAGCCAGGCGATTGGTGCAGAGCAGGGTCACAGGAGCAAGGTGGCTTCTTGCTGGAAGAGCCGCACAGAGACACGCCTGGGGGCAGAGCGAAGTTTCCAGGACTGCGGGCAGATTCTCTGAGGAGAGGCAGCCTAAGGAGACTCGCCTGCAAAGGGTGAGGCTCCCAGGCCCAGGACGTAGGTCCAGGCCCCTGGGATCGTTGCAGAGGAAGAGAGCCCAGCCCAGGTGGTAGTTGTAGATTGAGGGGAACCTCTAGGAGGGCAACTGACCAGCAAGACGTCCCCACCGAGTGAGTCTTCCCGGCCAGGGGAGGTTTTCCCACAGATACGGTAAAACCAGAGACACAGGCACAAACAGGCCTTGCCTCAGCCCGCAGTCTAGTTCCCCATTGGATGACCATTGGTCAACAAGTGGAGGCACCTCTGCCCACCAGCAGGGAATATACGCCACCTGAGGGTCACCACCTCTAGAGAGGCAGTTTCTTCGTGGAGCTCTGCATTATCAACCTCCTCCAAGACTTCAGGCTACTAAAGGATAAGAGAGGATATACTAGCAATCTTCAGGGACACTATAAGTTGATAGAGGAAATCTGCAATATCTTAATGACCCACTGATTCCTGAACAATATGAGAAAACAAGGGAAGAAAATGCCCCAAACAAATCTAGATGTTACATCAATAAAATCCAACGACAGCATGGCAGAAGAAATGACAGAAAGGGAGTTCAGAATGTACATAATTAAAATGATTAGGGAAGCAAACGATGAGATGAAAGAGCAAATGCAGGCATTGAACGATCGCACCAATTGACAGTTAACAGAGCAAATTCAGGAAGCAAAAGATCATTTCAATAAAGAGTTAGAGATATTGAAAAAAAACCAAACAGAAATCCTTGAAATGAAGGAAACAATAAACCAAATTAAGAACTCCATAGAAAGCATAACCAATAGGATAGAACAGCTGGAAGATAGAACTTCAGATATTGAAGACAAAATATTTAACCTCGAAAACAAAGTTGAACAGAGAAGATGGTGAGAAATCATGAACAGAATCTCCAAGAACTATGGGATATCATGAAAAGGCCAAATTTGAGAATTATTGGGATTGAGGAAGGCTTAGAGAAACAAACCAAAGGAATGAACAATCTATTTGAAGAAATAATATCAGAAAATTTCTCAAATCTGAAGAATGAAATGGAAAATCAAGTTCAAGAGGCTTATAGGACTCCAAATACACAAAATTACAACAGACCCACACCAAGGCACATTATAATGAAAATACCTAACATACAAAATAAAGACAGAATTTTAAAGGCTGTGAGAGAAAAGAACCAAATTACATTCGGGGGAAGCCAATACGGATATCAGCAGATTTTTCAATCCAGACCCTAAAAGCTAGAAGGGCCTGGAATAACATTTTTCAAGCTCTGAAAGGAAATGGATGCCAACCAAGAATCTTATACCCAGCAAAACTTACCTTCAAATTTGACGATGAAATAAAATCATTCCATGATAAACAAAAGCTAAAAGAATTTACAAAAAGAAAGCCAGCATTACAGAACATTCTCAGCAAAATATTTCATGAGGAAGAGATGAAAAACAAAGAAGCAAATCAGCAAAGGGAGGAATTATCCTAAAGGAACTGTCAAATAAAGGAGGAACCAAGATGTGTCAAAAATTTTAAATATGAACCAAATGACTGGGAATACAAATCATATCTCAATAATAACCCTGAATGTTAATGGCCTGAATTCATCAATCAAAAGACATAGACTGGCAGATTGGATTAAAAAGAAAGATCCAACAATATGTTGCCTGCAAGAGACTCACCCATAGACTAAAGGTGAAAGGATGGGGAAAAACATACCATGCACATGGACTCAGCAAAAAAACTGGAGTATCCATCCTCATTTCAGATAATGTGGACTTGAAGCCAATGTTAGTCAGAAGGGATAAAGAAGGACATTTCATACTGCTTAAGGGAAGCATAAATCAGCAAGATATAACAATCATAAACATCTATGCCCCAAACAGTGGCTCATCCATGTATGTTAAACAAATCCTTCTCAATTTTAGAAACCAAATAGACCATAACACAATAATACTAGGTGATTTTAATACGTCTCTCTCACCACTGGACAGATCTTCCAAACAAAAATTGAACAAAGAAACCATAGATCTCAATAACACAATCAATAATTTAGACTTAACAGACATTTATAGAATATACCACTCAACCAAGAGCGAATACACTTTCTTCTCAGCAGCACATGGATCCTTCTCTAAAATAGACCATATATTATGCCACAAAGCTAATGTCAGCAAATACAAGAAGATAGAGACACTACCTTGTATTCTATCAGATCATAATGGATTGAAGTTAGAAATAAATGAAAGAGTAAAAAACAGAAACTACTCCAACACCTGGAGATTAAACAATATGCTACTATATGATGAATGGATAACAGAAGATATTAGGAAGGAAATTAAAAAATTCTTAGATGTAAACGAGAACAAAGAAACATCATATCAAAATATCTGGGACACTATGAAAGCAGTACTTAGAGGAAGATTTATTTCATGGAGCACATTTAATAAAAGAAGTAAAACTCAACAAATAAATGACCTAACACTACAGCTCAAAGCCCTAGAAAAAGAAGAACAGATCAACACCAAAAGTAGTAGAAGACAGGAAATAGTTTAACTCAGAGCTGAAATCAACGAAATTGAAACGAAAGAAACAATACAAAAAATTGACAAAATAAATAGTTGGTTCTTCGAAAAAATAAACAAATTGATAAACCTTTAGCCACACTAACAAAGAGAAGACGAGAGAAAACCCAAATCACTAAAATTCGGAATGAACAAGGAAATATCAAAACAGACACGACTGAAATACAAAACATAATCAGAAGCAATTTTGAAAATCTATACTCCAACAAAATAGAAAATTTTGAAGACATCAACAGATTTCTAGAGACATATGAATTGCCTAAACTGAACGAGGAGGACATACACAATTTAAATAGACCAATTTCAAGTAATGAAATAGAAGAAGTCATCAAAAGCCTTCCAACAAAGAAAAGTCCAGGACCAGGTGGGTTCTCAGCCAAGTTCTACAAAACTTTTAAAGAAGAGCTCATTCCAATACTTCTCAAAGTATTCCAGAAAATAGAAGAGGAGGGAACTCTCCCAAACTCATTCTATGAAGCCAATATTACCCTGATTCCTAAACCACACAGAGACACATCAAGGAAAGAAAATTTTAGACCAATATCCTTAATGAACATCGACGCAAAAATTCTCAACAAAATTTTAGCAAATCACATACAAAAACATATTAAAAAGATAGTGCACCATGATCAAGTGGGTTTCATCCCAGGGATGCAAGGTTGGTTCAACATCAGGAAATCAATAAATGTCATTCACCATATCAATAGACTTAAAGTCAAGAATCACATGATTATTTCGATAGATGCAGAAAAAGCATTTGATAAAATACAGCACCCCTTCATGCTCAAAACACTAGAAAAAATAGGGATAGTGGGAACATTCCTTAACATTGTAAAGGCCATCTACGCTAAACCCATGGCTAATATCATTCTAAATGGTGAAAAACTGAAAGCATTCCCTCTAATAACTGGAACAAGGCAGGGATGCCCTCTTTCACCACTTCTATTCAACATCGTCCTTAAAACTCTAGCCAGAGCAAATAGACAGACCAAAGAAATTAAAGGGATACGAATAGGAAAAGAAGAACTCAATCTATCCCTATTTTCTGATGATATGATGGTATACTTAGAGGAACCAGGAAATTCCACCAGAAAACTTTTAGAACTCATAAGTGAATTCAGTAAAGTAGCAGGATATAAGATCAATGCACATAAATCTAAGGCATTTTTATACATAAGCGATGAATCTTCAGAAAGAGAAATTAGGAAAACTACCCCATTCACAATAGCTTCGAAAAAAATAAAATACTTGGGAATCAATCTCACAAAAGAGATGAAAGACCTCTACACTCAGAACTACAGAACACTAAAGAAAGAAATTCGAGAAAACCTTTGAAGATGGAAAGATCTCCCATGTTCTTGGATAGGAAGAATTAATATTGTCAAAATGGCTATACTACCAAAAGTGCTATACAGATTCAATGCAATTCCAATTAAAATCCCAATGACGTACCTTACAGAAATAGAGCAAGCAATTATGAAATTCATCTGGAAGAATAAAAAACCCAGAATAGCTAAAGCAATCCTTGGCAGAAAGAGTGAAGCAGGGGGTATCGCAATACCAGATCTTCAACTCTACTACAAAGCAATAGTAACAAAAACGGCATGGTATTGGTACCAAAATAGAAAGGTGGATCAATGGTACAGAATAGAGGACACGGACACAAACCCAAAGAAATACAATTTTCTCATACTAAACAAAGGGGCCAAAAATATGCAATGGAGAAAAGATAGCCTCTTCAACAAATGGTGCTGGGAGAATTGGAAATCCATATGCAACAGAATGAAACTAAACCCATATCTCTCACCATGCACGAAACTAAACTCAAAATGGATTAAGGATCTCGGAATCAGACCAGAGACCTTGCATCTTATAGAAGAAAAAGTAGGTCCAGAGCTTCAACATGTCGGCTTAGGACCAGACTTCCTCAACAGGACTCCCATAGCACAAGAAATAAAAGCAAGAATTAATAACTGGGATAGATTCAAACTAAAAAGCTTTCTCTCAGCAAAGGAAACTATCAGCAATGCGAAGAAAGAGCCTACAGAGTGGGAGAAAATCTTTGCCATTCATACTTCAGATAGAGCACTAATCTCCAGAATCTATAAAGAACTCAAAAAACTCTACACCAAGAATGCAAATAGTCCAATCGACAAATGGTCTAAGGAAATGAACAGACACTTCACAGAAGAAGATCTACAAGCAATCAACAAACATATGGAAAAATGTTCAACATCTCTAGTAATAAAAGAAATGAAAATCAAAACCACCCTAAGATTCCATCTCACCCCAATTAGAATGGCAATTATCAAGAATACAAGCAACAACAGGTGTTGGCGAGGATGTGGGGAGAAAGGTACACTCTTACATTGCTGGTGGGGCTGCAAAGTAGTGCAGCCACTCTGGAAAGCAGTATGGAGATTCCTTAGAAAACTTGGAATGGAACCACCATTTGACGCAGCTATCCCACTCCTTGGCCTATACCCAAAGGACTTAAAATCAGCATATTACAGAGATACAGCCACATCAATGTTCATAGCTGCTCAGTTCACAATAGCCACATTGTGGAACCAACCTAGATGTCCTTCAATTGATGAATGGATAAAGAAACTGTGGTATATATATACAATGGATTATTACTCAGCCATAAAGAATGATAAAATTATGGCATTTGCAGGCAAATGGATGAAACTGGAGAATATCATGCTAAGTGAGATAAGCCAATCTCAAAAAACCAAAGGAAGAATGATATCACTAATAAGTGGATGATGACACATAATGGGGGGTGGGAAGGGTTAGTGTTGGTGTTGGAGTTGGGTTTAGGGAGGGGGGCAGGAATGGAGGAAGGAAGGACTGTATAGATGGAGGGGAGGGGTGGGAGGGGTTGGGGGGAGGGGAAAATGGCAGAATGAATCAAACAACATTACCCTATGTAAATTTATGATTACACAAATGGTATGCCTTTACGCCATGTACAGACAGAGAAACAACATGTATCCCATTTGTTTACAATAAAAAAAAATCCCTAGTATTATTGTGTTATGGTCTATTTGTTTTCTGAAATTGAGAAGAATTTGTTTAACATACATGGATGAGCCACTGTTTGGGGCATAGATGTTTATGATTGTTATATCTTGCTCATTTATGCTTCCCTTAAGCAGTATGAAATGTCCTTCTTTATCCCTTCTGACTAACATTGGCTTCAAGTCCACATTATCTGAAATGAGGATGGATACTCCAGCTTTTTTGCTGAGTCCATGTGCATGGTATATTTTTCCCCATCCTTTCACCTTTAGTCTATGGGTATCTTTTTCTATGAGGTGAGTCTCTTGCAGGCAACATATTGTTGGATCTTTCTTTTTAATCCAATCTGCCAGTCTATGTCTTTTGATTGATGAATTCAGGCCATTAACATTCAGGGTTATTATTGAGATATGATTTGTATTCCCAGTCATTTGGTTCATATTTAAAATTTATTTATTTATTTATTTATTTATTTATTTATTTATTTATTTTTTGACACATCTTGGTTCCTCTTTATTTGACAGTTCCTTTAGGGTAATTCCTCCCTTTGCTGATATGCTTCTTTGTTTTTTATCTCTTCCTCATGAAATATTTTGCTGAGAATATTCTGTAATGCTGGCTTTCTTTTTGTAAATTCTTTTAGCTTTTGTTTATCATGGAATGATTTTATTTCATTGTCAAATTTGAAGGTAGTTTTGCTGGGTATAAGATTCTTGGTTGGCATCCATTTTCTTTCAGAGCTTGAAAAATGTTGTTCCAGGCCCTTCTAGCTTTTAGGGTCTGGATTGAAAAATCTGCTGATATCCGTATTGGTTTCCCCCTGAATATAATGTGGTTCTTTTCTCTCACAGCCTTTATAATTCTGTCTTTATTTTGTATGTTAGGTATTTTCATTATAATGTGCCTTGGTGTGGGTCTGTTGTAATTTTGTGTATTTGGAGTCCTATAAGCCTCTTGGACTAGATTTTCCATTGCATTCTTCAGATTTGGAAATTTTCTGATATTATTTAATTGAATAGATTGTTCGTTCCTTTGGTTTGTTTCTCTAAGCCTTCCTCAATCCCAATAATTCTCAAATTTGGCCTTTTCATGATATCCCATAGTTCTTGCAGATTCTGTTCATGATTTCTTACCATCTTCTCTGTTTGTTCCACTTTGCTTTCGAGGTTAAATATTTTGTCTTCAATATCTGAAGTTCTATCTTCCAGCTGTTCTATCCTATTGGTTATGCTTTCTATGGAGTTCTTAATTTGGTTTATTGTTTCCTTCATTTCAAGGATTTCTGTTTGGTTTTTTTTCAATATCTCTAACTCTTTATTGAAATGATCTTTTGCTTCCTGAATTTGCTCTGTTAACTGTCGATTGGTGTGATCATTCAATGCCTGCATTTGCTCTTTTATCTCATCGTTTGCTTCCCTAATCATTTTAATTATGTACATTCTGAACTCCCTTTCTGTCATTTCTTCTGCCATGCTGTCATTGGATTTTATTTGTTTGGGGCATTTTCTTCCCTTGTTTTCTCATATTGTTCAGGAATCAGTGGGTCATTAAAATATTGCAGATTTCCTCTATTGACTTATAATGTTCCTGAAGATTGCTAGTATATCCCCTCTTATCCTTAAGTAGCCTGAAGTCTTGGAGGAGGTTGATAATGCAGAGGTCCACGAAGAAGCTGCCTCTCTAGGTGTGGTGACCCTCAGGTGGCGTATATTCCCTGCTAGTGGGCAGAGGTGCCTCCACTTGTTTACCAATGGTCATCCAATGGGGAACTAGGCTGCGGGCTGAGGCAAGGCCTGTTTGTGCCTGTGTCTCTGGTTTTACCGTCCCTGTGGGAAAACCTCACCCGGCAGGGAAGACTCACTCGGTGGGGACGTCTCGCTGGTCAGTTCCCCTCCTAGAGGTTCCCCTCAATCTACAACTACTGCCTGGGCTGGGCTGTCTTCCTCTGCAACGATCCCAGGGGCCCGGACCTACGGTTTGGGCCTGGGATCCTCACCCTTCGCAGGCGAGTCTCCTTAGGCTGCCTCTCCCAGAGAATCTGCCCGCCACCCTGGAAACTTCGCTCCGCCCCTAGGCGCGTCTCTGTGCGGCTCCTCCAGCAAGAAGCCACCTAGCTCCTGGGACCCTGCTCTGCACCAATCACCTGGCTATGCAGCCCCTCCCCTGAGCCACCACCTGGAGCCCCGCACAATAGCTCCGAGACCTAGAGACCCGCCACACACCTCCTCCTCCGGACAGCGGCCGGGTTTCCGACGCAGTCACTAGGAGCCCAAGCAACTCAGTTCGGGTCTCCTCCTCCCACCAACTGCCCGTAGCCCTAGGCAGTCACTCCAAGTCCAAGTGACCCGCCCTGTTCCTCCTCCTCCTCCTCGGGGTAGCCCCCCGGGTGTTCAGGAGCATTGGCTCCGAGACCAAGGGACCCACTGCGCTCCTCCTCCAGGCAGGCCACCGGTGTTGAGGAGCGGTCGCTTTTAGTCCAATCAACTCACCACTCGCCTCCTCCTCTGGCAACCGCCTGTGGCTCTGATGCAGTCACTCCTAGACCAAGTGACCCGCTGCGTTCCTCCTCTTCCTCCAGGCAACCTCCCAGTGTCAGGAGTGCTCGCTCTGAGTTCAAACAGCTCGCCACGCAGCTCCTCCTCAGGCAGCCGCCTGGAGCCCCAGTGGTTGCTCTGAGTCCAAGCGCTGTGCTGAGCCGCCTCCTCTACGATGATCCCAGTTGTCTGTGTTTACTGCTCCAGTGGGGGGAGGGGCGTCTCGCCGAGCAACTCTACTTCCCAAAGTTCCCTGTGTTCCAGGGCTACCGCCCCATCCGGGACGCCTCCCCAATGGGAGCTTTGAGTTGGTCCCAAGTCTCTCACTATCTCGAGAAGTTCTTTTTCAATAGCTGGGGAGGGTTCCCAGGAGAGGAGTCATGAAAGGCCACCCGAATGTGTCGAGTTCCACATGTGACTTTATCTGGTCTCCTGTTTCTATGCGTGCATTCTTGAATAGCTCTGTGTTTCATCTCTCCAAGCTGATTGCCTGCTTCCCTTCATTCTACCTTGTATTGTGTTGGCCTGAATGGGTGGACAGTCTTCACCCCAAATTTCAAAAGCAAAAAATTGGTTTTCACTGCCCCTTCAGGAGGCAGTCTGATGTAGTTACAAGCACATTCTTTATAATTGAGCTGCCTGAGTTCAAATCTGAGCCGTCACTTGATAACTGAATGAACTGGGATAGGTTTAATTTATCTGTGCCTCAGTTTCCTCAGGTAAAACTGAGGGATAATAATTAAGAGGACCATATGACTTATCTTCTGAACCAGGATAATTTTGAAAGGGAAAGAAGTGATTTTTAATAATGAAATCAGCACAGCAGGCCTACCCTGGGCTCATCTTAGGCAAATCTGAACAGATGGTCACCTTAATGATTATGGTCCATACTCACAAGAGTGCTGAGAGGGTCAAATGTGTGAAAAGATGACTTTTGATATGATGATAATAAAACAATATAGCTATATTGGTGCATGCTTGCTCTGAGCATGGGACTCTGTGCCTGGCACGTGTTTCCATGTTAATTTTCACTTTCATGGTGGGAGGCACTGTGACAACCCACAATGAGGATTCTGCATGCCAGGGAGTTGAGGAACACATTCAGGGTTGTGTATATAGTGGTGGAGCCAGGATCTAAACTCAGGCCTGCCTGAGTCCCAGGCCAGGCATTAGTACCTTCTTATTTTGAACCTGCAGCATCTTTTTTGGGCCTTCTCTCTCCAGGTCTGACAGGTAATCCATGCCTCAAGTGTAGGAATTAGATCCCATGTACCCTCACATCTCCAGGAACCCTGAGCATTATCTGGCATATGGCAGATGCCATATCTCTTGGACCAGTCCTCCCCACTCTGCTTTCCCCATCAGCCTGTGTGGGTGTGGTCCCACCCTTCTTTTGCCACCAAACATTCCTGACCCCTCTCTGGATCTTTGTCTACTTTTAAGTGCATGTGTGAAAAGATCCACTGTCCTCAAGACACTTTTCTTTAGAAATACAAATTCTCAGACCCTGTCCCAGACCTGCTGAATGAGAACTTCTGAGGCTGAGGTCCAGTAATATATGTGTTAAGAAGCTTTCCAGGGGATTCTGATGCAAGTTTGAGAACCACTGTTCTATAGAACAAAGTTTGGTTCCCCAATCAACCCTAGTCCTGCCACTACAACTTTTACCCACTTTTCTCTGACACTATAATGGAGGGTCATGACATTCACTACTTTCCACAATCATACCATATTCTCATTTCCACATCTTCACCCTGCCTGTGGAAAATCTGCCACTGACACTTTCCCAATCCCATCCTCCTCTTCAGGTTCAGGTTATAGCTCCTCCAAGCACCTTTCCTGGACCACCCATCCCTTATTTTCTTCCCTTTCCTACAGTCTGTGCTGTACAGGCTTCATGCTGTATGTTCATCAGATCTCTCCTTAGGTGTTCAGTGATTTGGGGACAGGAACTTCTAATAATCACACTTTAACCTTCACAGCTACTAGTAGGCAGTGGGCATACAAGAGGTGCTTAAGAAGCAAATTCTTGTCCCCAAACTGATTGATGTTCTGCAGTGCACTTAACTGGGGTGTCTGTCCCAACTCCCAATTCCTGAGAGGCTGAGTCAGACAGCTGGTGTTTGGTCCAGGAACCTGTAACTTCAGGTGGAAGAGCAGGGAGCATGACTAACACAGAGAGGTCCAGTCTTCCCAGGGGTTATGGAGCAGACTTCCAGATGGGGACAGAGCTAGGAAGGAATGTGACTCTGGGACTGAGGAGGTGCCTTGCAATTTCCTAGTTCCAAGGAGGTCTGGATGGATGCACTTCCAGCACTATAACCCCTTTTTTCCTTTAATTGGTCTGAGGAGGTTTCTGATCCTTTTAACTACTGAGCCCTGATTACTAGAAAATGGTTGCTTTTGGAGACATGACTTGTCACAGTTAAGTAGGTGACTCCTCAGTGTTATGCATGGTGTCTATGTAGCAGTAACCCTAGTCAGGGCTATTTTCCCTTGCCTTCCTGTACCCCTGCCATCAAATCCTTCACATCCAGAGGCTGACATGGTGGCGATCATAGTCATTGCTTCCATGGAATAGCCAACATCTTGGATGACTCTGCTGGTGGAAGTGGTAGTTGGCTTTCCTCTCCTATTAGAGGCTCTCTTTCTTTCCTCCCACCTCCAACTTTAACCTATGTCTTCTTCTATTCCAGGGCCCCTGGGGCTTTGCCACTGAAGCATTTGTAGGATGTTCAAAGACTTTCACCCTGGAAGATGAAATAATCGTTGTGGCAGGTAATTCAGCTGACAGTTAGGGTAATCAGGGCAGTTGATGCAGAGTAAAACAAATTATTTCATGGCCTGTCATTTTGATTCAGGTATGCTAAAGCTGGTCATAATTTTCCACTGGGCCAGTTCTTTCTATGGGCTGCTGGTTTTCTCTTTTGTTTTTCTAATCAAAATATAGGAAACCAAGTGCTTCTGACAACTTATCTGTGCATCCAAGTTTGCAAAACCATCCAAAGGAGCTCGGTGACTTCTTCTGTGCAAAGGTCCTGTGGTCCAGGAGGTTCAGAAAGAATTTTGATTGTCAGGAAAACCCTCATGCTGGCCCGGACAGGAGCTTCTAGGCCTCTTCTTCCCCCTGACCCTTTTGTTGGGAGAGCACCACCTGTATTAGTCAGATTTTTATCAGAGAAGCAGATCTTTTTGTGTGTGTGGTGCTGGAGATTGAACATGCACTACACTGAACTACACCTCCAGCTCCCATCATCATCATCATCATTATTTTGCAGTGCTGGGGATTAAACCTAGGTTCTCACTCATGCTAAGCATATATTCTACCACTGAGCTGCATTCCCAGTCCAGGATATTTAAAAATCTTTTACAGGGTTTTGACTTTATGTCAACCTTGGGAACTAGTTAAGCAGTCTCTGTAAGGCTGCTCTCCTCCTGATGCAGGAGGCTTGAAGTCCACAGGGCAGGCAGCAGGAAAGGGAAAGTGGAAGCAAAGTAGGGGGAGATCAAGGACAAGACTGAACCCATAAACACAAGCTAGAGTGTATGAACTGACTGAAACTCATGTCAGTTCTTATTGCTCCTGACTTGATGGTGCAGTGTCCTGCTGAAGCTGGGCTCATTCAGTATGGAGCTAACCCTGGCCCAGGAGTCAAAAAGTTAAAGGAGGAGCCAGGGAGAGACAGAGTAGCCTAACACGACACTAGATTGATTTCCAATTTTCCTCACGTCATCTCACACTAACTTCACATTTTTATTTGACCTGGTAATTTGATTTTTAAATAAGATAAATACAATAGACTGAGAATATATGGACTTCAGTGAGGTTTTCAACAGTGATTCTCATAATCATACCATAAAGGAGACTGGGGAAGCAAGACTTTGCTAGAAAATTAAGGTATTTGAAAATTGATGAACTGAGTTTACTTAACAATTAATGGATTAATAAGGCTTTTTCTTTGGTCTTGTTCCATTTAATATTTTTATTAACAACAAAAGGCATAGGTAAAATTTGTGTTCATTGAAATTGAAGATGATATGTACTTCGGTTATAGAGGCTATGAAAAGTAGCATCAAGCTAATAGGCTCGAGTAATAGATTTAATCTAAGGCCATATTTAATGGGATAAATAAAATGTTCTGTTCTCATAAACTAAAATCTAATCACATATGGGTTTTAATTGACATAGTGTTTAATATGTTTGAATATGAGGGGAATGACCATATAGGAAATAAAATTTGGGTTGATTAGACTGCGGAAGCCAGGATTTAGGAGGCAAAGGTATGGGAGGCAGAAATGTCATATGTAATTTGTGCAACTTCAAGGGGTAGAAATAATTTCCATGAATGAAAGTTATAAGAAGGCAGATTTGAAGCCAGAAGTGATGGTGCACACCAAAAATCCCAACTACTCTGGAGGCTGAAACAGGAGGATTGTGAGTTTGAGATCTGCCTGGGCAACATAGAGTCCCATCTCTAAATAAATAAATAAAACATATAAAAATAAAAAAGAAGACAGATTGGAGATGAATTTTCTAAGGATCTCATCTGTCCAAAGAAGGCAAAGGCTGTTTCTGAAGGTAGTGAGTTTCTGGTCACTGTGTGATCATATAGATGATTCTTTATTTTATAGAAAAGATACAAATAGTTTGAAGGTTTGAACTGGTGAGAGTTCAAGTTTATTTCAGAAATCTATGAAGTGTATGGTTCAGTGAGTAGAAAATGTTTTTATTAGTGCATCATAGTTATACATTATAGTAGGGTAGAAATCTATTTTGATCTTTGACAAATTGATATATTACTCTATGTTCTGCTCTCATATATAAACCAGGAATAAATATTCTCATTAATTCACAGAAAAGGTTTACAAATCATGCCTTCCATAGAACTCCTGATAATCCTTAGAGGGAAAAGCCAACACAATTGGAAAAATTATGACTCCTATAAGTGGCCCTGAGTTAGGACCAAATTAACATAAATTTTTATGTATTTTTTATTATTCTTCCACATTAATGACCAAACTTGTATTGACTGCTGCCTAACACAACACTAGATTGATTTCCAATTTTCCTCTAAGCAATGCTTTGGCAAAGGCTGAATCATAAATTGGGAGAATATTATAGAGTTTTCTTCATTTTTATTTTCTTCGTATTATTACAACTTATTTGCTCTGTGATTCAAGAAAATGTTTTAAAATTTCTGGTTTGGTAAGTTTTTTCTTTGTTATTGTTAATATCTAATGTGATTGACTTTTGATTATAGACTGTTCTTTACAGTTTCTACTTTAAAAAATAATTGAGGGGTTTTAGAACTTATAAATTATTTTATCATTAATTCTTCCCAGTGAATTTATAGAAATATTTTATATAATTATATAGTTTAATTTTTCTTTACTTCATATTATGTGACATACATAGAAGCATAGCCAATTTCAGAGATCTCTGAGCCAAGTCCCATTTACAGCAAAAATGTTTCATCTAGAAGACTAGTCCAGTAGTCTTCCTTTATCTGCAAGGGATACATTCTAAGATGTTCCTTGGATGTCTGAAACCATAAATACTACCAAATTTTATACATATGTGTATATTTATAAATATATATGTATTTATATATATGTATATATGAGTGTATATATGATGTTTTTTCCTTTTCTTTTCTCTTTTGGTACTGGGGATTGAACCCAGGAGCATTCTATCTCTGAGCTACACCCCAAGTCCTTTTTTAAAAAAAAATTTATATTGAGACAGGGTCTCCCTAAGTTGCTGAGTCTGGCCTCTAACTTGGGATCTGTCTGCCTCAGCCTCCTGAGTTATGGGGAACACATGCATTTGCCACTGTGCCCAGCTTTATTTTTTTTCTTATACATACATAACTATGATATAAACTTTAATTTATAAATTAGGCACAATAAGAGATTAACAATAATAAAATAATAATAAATAGAACAATTATAACAGCTTAGTATAATGAAAGTTATTTAAAACTTATGAATTGTCACTGGGTGCAGTGGCACACCCCTGTAATCCCAGATGTATGGGAGACTGAGGCAGGAGGATCACGAGTTCAAACACAGCCTCAGCAACTTAGTGAGGCCCTAAGCAACTCAGTAATTCCCTGTCTCTAAATAAAATACAAAAAAGGGCTGGGGATGTGACTCAGTGGTTGACCATCCCTGGGTTCAATCCCTGGTACCACAAAACAACAGCAACAACAACAACAAAACTTATGAATGGCTTATTTCCAGAATTTTCACTTAATATTTTTAGACCATGATTGACTGGTAGATGAAATAAGGGGAGACTGCTATTCATTAGAATAGGAATAGTTAGATGTCAAAGGAAGAATTTCATCGTTAGAACTTGAATTTTTTAAAAAGGGGCCTTGTTGACTAACATCTAAGTTCAGGGAAAGCTGAGACTCTGTAAAGTTGAAGCCTGCCTTGAATGGTCTGTTTTGGTGATTGTTTAGCCTTCAGTTATGTTTTTGCTGGGGGACTGCCTTTATTCTGCATTTAAGCATCATCTGGAAGGGGCCCCCTGGTGACCTGTCTCGTATCTACATTTCCTCTATTATTCTCTTGTTTTTTTTCCTTTCTCTGCTTTTTTTTGTGTCAAGACTGGGAAAGCTTTTCACTGTCTCCTTTTCATTCATGAGATCCATCAAGAATGATTTAGAAGTCATTTTAGTAGACAGACTGGGTGATCTATTAGTCCCTTTTCTATGAGTCTATGACAATGGAGGCCTGAGAATGAATATGTTAAGTTACACATAATCTCCTTGCCACAAATGAGAGGTGATAAGTCTCAATGGTTTTAACCCTAAACACATTCCACTCAAAATCTTAGTTGTTTTGACTGTCAGCAATTCCATGATTGGAAGGAATAAGTAGGCTGTGGGGATACTTGCAACCATCCCACAATAGGTCTCTACTTTTATCTTTTCTATGGACAACAAACACGGCACAGTGGCTACTTCCCAAGGGTCACTGGGAGTGAGGTCTAATGATTTCATAGTCATCACGTACCTCTGATGGGGCTCCCATCCTGAAGGTCATTGTCTAGATGACATACTGGGAATATTGCCCCACATGGTATTGGAGATGCACTTTTGGTCTTTTAAATTTCCTTTGACCTAGTAGTCATTTCATCTTTGCTTCAATGTTAGATGGGTATGAAAATGATACAGCCACCAGTGAGCTGTTTTTCTTTTTCAGCATCATCATAGTCATGCTAGTTTTTAAAAAGCAAATGGAACATTTTTTAAAGGGTCCTTGACTTGATAGCCTGAGAGGAATTAAAATATTTATAGTCTGAAAAGTAGCTGTGAATTCAATATAAAATTTTCATCTTCATTAAAACACTTTATCACAACCTATTTTGTGCCAGAATGAATCTAGTATGGTGTCATCTTGTCACCCCTATGCCCTCCTAGTGCCTAGCATAGGTCTTGTAAAGGCCCCTTAAGTGTTCTTGAGTTAAATTTAAGCAAAAATGAATTTCCTTTGTTTTGTAGTTACATATAAGCCTATATTTTGATTGAATGGCTAAAATGCATTTTAGTTAATTTGTTTATTGCCCCGATTCTATTTAAAGATATAATGGAGACGCAGGAAATAAAATTGCCAACAGTCGGTCCTTGTTTAAACAAAGCTGCTTGAACGCTCTACACTGCCATCTAGTGGGAGGAAAAGCTCCGCAGCCATCGAGTCCATTCCCGTAGGAGGGAGTAACCGAGTCTGTGTTTAGCACAAGGTCAAAAGCGGATCGGATCTTACTTGAGGGGATGGAAGGCGGGCACGATGGAGGATATGTGTTTTCCTCTCATTAGCCATGGACTGCCTAGGGTGGTTACCCCTTTGCGCCTGGCATAATAGCAGAGGAAGCCTTCTTTGTGGTTTTGCAAACAAGCACATCATGAAAAACTCTGAGTGGTTTTCTTGGCTGTGGTTCTATTTCTGAACTAGTAATTTAGGCTGTGGGATATTCCCATCAGAACAATGCAGCTTTTAGAGGAGAAAAGTCATGGTTTTATTAGCATAAGTGCTGCACACGTACAGACACATACCCTGCATTATTTCATCCCCTTCTTGATTCTTGGTCCTGCAGTCCCTGCTGTAGCATACCGTCTGTGGCTCAAGACAAAGTGTTTTTAAGCCAAAATTGCACTTGGCCCTGCAGGAGGGGAGACCCAGACACCCTGACTCAGCTTCCCATCTACATGAGATGGGCTGGGCCTTTTTTAAAAATACAAGTTGATTTTATTTATTCATAAAGAGGACTGATAGTAAAGGTTCTAAGGTTCCTGAAACAGTCAGATGCTTCCTCACTTCGATTTACTTTCATTTCTATGATTTTTTTCTCTTCTCATCTCTGCCTTGCTAATACTCTGAGAAAAGCCGGTTAGTTTCCTTCCCACAACACACACCAAGACACACACACACACACACACACACACACACACACATAATTGATGGCTTTGTCTTAGATTCCTGTTGGAAAGTGGCTCTTGAGGAAATCAGGGAAAACTCACTTAAGTCAAGTACCGACAGAATCCCAAGGGTTGTCCTGACTGGTTGGTTGAGCTGACATTGGGCCATTTGGTATACCTTGAAGGGTGAGGCACATCTCCCTACAATCTAGCCTACAATGGCTCTCCAGTTGGCCCCTGAAACTCTCATATAAGTATACAATGATCATGACTTTCAAACCAGGAAGTCATGTCTGATGGATTATCAGAAAAGTAGGGCAGAGCTATTTAGCCAAGCTGGGATGAATGGTCATTCAGAGATTTCATCATATTCCAGCTGAAATAAAAAACAGAAGCTGCTTATTTGGAATACCACAGAGAAGGATTCTGGGGCCACATTTGGGCTTAGTCGGGGAAAAGTGCAGGGGTGTACTGTACCTGCAGTATCCCAGTATCTGCACTTCAGTATCTGCAGGGGCTTGATTCCAGGATGCTCTATGAATACCAAAACCCATAGACACTCAAATCCTTCATCAAAATGATGTAGTGTTTGCATGGAACCTATAGGTTCATCCACCTTTATACTTTGAATCATTTCTAGATTACTTACAATAATCTAAGTGCTATGCAAATACTTATACTATACTGCTTAGGGAATAATGATAATGAAAATATTTGTATGTGTTTAGGACAGACGTGACTTTTTTCCAAATATTTTTGCTGTGTGGTTGGTTGAACTTGCATATATGGAGCTCAGGAATACAGAGGGCCAACAGTATTAGGAAGATTTGAGATGGTCATGGATGGACTGGTAGAAACCCTGCAATATTGGCTCTCAAATGGAGAGAAATTCTATTAGCTATTAACATCTTGGCATGGATTGAATTATTAAGTTATCTGCCCTTACATAGCTCTAAGAGAATGTAGTCACAGGATAGGCTAGTATGCTAAATGACATATTTTTCTTCTGTTGCTGAGCTAAAATTGACATAATACAAACTTTATCAGTTTAACTATTTTAAAATGTACAATTCAATGACTTTTAGTACACTTACAAGGTTGTGCAACTGTCACTACTGTATCCCACAGCTTTTTCATCACCCTCAAAAGGAACCCTGTACCCATTAAGCAGTCATTCTCAACTCTCTCCTCCCTTTAGCTCCCAGTGATCACTAATCTGCCTTTCTTGTCTCCATGGATCTACCTATTCTGGACATTTCCTAGAAATGGAATTATGTGTGGCCTTTTGTACCTGTCTTATTTTACTGAGCATGTTTTCAAGGTTCATCGTGTTGCAGCATGAGTCAGTATCTCTTTCCTTTTACTGACTGGATAATATTCCATTATATGAATAAAGCATATTTTACTTATCTATCTATCATTTGATGGACATTTGGGTAGTTCCCATCTTTTGGCTATTATGAATAATGTTATTTTGAGTATTCATTTATGAGTTTTTGTTTGATCATTTGCTTTCAATTCTCTTGGGTAGATAGATGAAAGTTCTCCCCATCATACACCTTTGGTGAAGGCAGATCCTTTTGGAATGGTCTATTGGGTGAATTTTGCTAAGAAGAAAAGAACAAGAGTTTGAGTGTTGCCCGGATAAGAACTGGGAGTAGAAAAGGTTGTAGCAGAGCTCTCTGGGAAGGCTGTGGCATCCGAAGAGTAAAGAGTCTTTGGGGAGAAAGGAGGGCAGGAGAAGGAGAAGATGGTGTCAAATACGAGGGGATGGGGAGGATCTTGAACTTGGTGGATAGAAGAAAGGAGGTTTTCAGAACTTATAAAATGGCTGCTGATATTTTCCTGTTTTTAAATAAGGAAGCAAAAAAATCTGATGGGGATGAAAAGATACCTTAGGGGAAGGCCAAAGTAAAGTGAAAATGGTTATAGTTTAGACTGTCTCAACAGGGTGTTATAAATGGATGATTTGGGGGCAGAAAGAAGGAAAACTTAAATGGCAAAATAGGTAAAGCAAATTTTAAAGGAAAGGACTTACTATGAGAATGCTGATGTGCATTTTTAAAGTGATGAACTTTTTCTAAAGCATTTTCATATAATTATGCTCATTAGGATGAATGAATGAGGCAGAGAAGGTACTATTTGCTGCTACTTGAGAAACAAGAAAATTCAAGTGTCCAGCACATGTGGTCTGGTGATGGTAGGCATCCGGTCAGTATTTGTAAAATAAATGAAGCAGAGTCTTATCAAGTCAAAGAATATCAGAGCTTCCAGGGTCTTGGAGATCATCCACAAGACCTCCTCCCTCCTCATTTTTTTGGAGTAGGAATTTCAGAGCAGAATGAGAAAGACCTGGGCTTAAATCCAAGATTCTGTGGTCAGTGAATGAAGAACCCAAGCCAGTAGTCTACCCCTCACCTCCATAACATCAACTACATTGTTTTGTGGTGATTTGCACTCTTGTCTGTTTCCATCACTGAGCCATAAGCTCCTGGAGGTGGGGTTTGTGTCTGATTCATCTTTGAGTCCCCCAAATGTAGCACAGTTGTTGAAACTTGCTGAATGGATGAACAGGAACCGGAAGCTCTCTGTTCTTTTGTGTCTCTGCTCTTTCTCATTCTGCCACAGCTTTTAGTGGTAGATGCAGGACTCAACCATAGGTTCCCTCGTCCTTTCTCTGTTATGCTGTCCAGGTCCCAGGTGGAAGTACTGTCATCTTGAGGGATTGTGCTCTTCAATGTGGGACTTGATAATACGGAGGAGGAAGAGGTGATGGGATTTTCAAGAGGTTTCGAAACAATTCCTTGTCTACCTGTTTTGACCTTCCTGGGGACTTCTACTTGCTCCTAAGCACATGTTTGAGGTAAAGTGAAGGTGGTCTCTGATTGTTTTTTCCCACACCTCAGTACTAGTTGTGGCCAGCCTATGAATGGCATAGGGTGGGTACCCAGGTCAATGCATGGAGGGTCTGTCTGCAGGGCAGAAAGAGAGGCACAGAGGGATTATATCTAGATTATTGACCATGTTATAGGCTTTGGTATCTGTCCTCTGTCCCTTGGTTCTGTTCTATGTTAAGTAGTCCCCATGAGGTTCTTCTACCTTAATTTCCAATTCCTGTCTCCTATATATATACCAACTCTATGACCTTTATGTTGAATGCTGTCACTACTCCCTTGGACTGGGGACAGATTGACATCCTCTAATTTGTTCTCTCCCCACCCAATGCCAGTAAATTCATATAGTGCAAATGTGAAAGTACCACATTAGAAAACTCAGATTTATTCTGTGTCAGATGATGGCCCTAATACCAGCAAACTGACTCCTTATTTCAAAGCAGTTTCCACAAGTACTAGGGTTCTCCAGAGAAACAGAACCAATGGTGTGTGTGTGTGTGTGTGTGTGCATGTGTGTATGTGAAATTGGCTCGCATGATTATAGACACTGACAAGTCCTAAGAGCTGCAGTTAAAACAAACTAAAGACCCAGGAAAGCAGGTGGTATACTTCTAGTCCAAAGGCTAGCAGGGTTGAGGCCCAGGAAGAGCCAATGTTTTAGTTCAAGTCTGCAGGCAGGAGAAAAACAATGTCCCTGTTTAAATGAAATCAGTAGGCAGGAGGGGTTCCCTCTTATTTGGGGGAGGACCAGCCATTTTGCTTGACCTGACTTTGGCAGATTGGAGGAGGCCCACCACATTAGGGAGGACAACCTACAATTTGCTTTATCCAGTCTGCTTATTCCAATGTAGATTCCATCCCAAAATACCTTCACAGAAATGCTCAGAACACTGTTTGAATATCTGGACATCCTATATCCCAATCAAGTTAGCACACGAAATTAACCATCATGCCACACAACCTGAGAGCAAAACCAGATGGTCTTATTACATGGATGGATTACATCCAGGAGCCAGTGAATATTCTTTGCTCCTTGTCCTTCATCTTGAAGAGGTCAAAGAAGGATCTGTTAATTCTCAGAATTCATTCAGGCAGCCTGAGGTGCCCATGTACAGGACTTAGTTGCCCAGAAAGTGTGAGAAGCAGACTTAGCATTGCCATGAGAAGGTTAGTTCAAGTCCTCCGACCTTGTGACCCAGTTCAAATCCTCCAGCCTTGTGATGGCAGGGAGGTTGGAGTGAGCCTCTTCTTCCCCATCTGTGCTGGAGGTGAGTGACTCCTCAGTCCTTGGAGGTGGCATCTTCTTCCCCAAAGGGCTCAGCTGGTTGTGTGTGGTGGTCCTTGTCTATGCCAGTTTGAACAAAGAAGGATGATACTTGAGATGATAGTGCAGGAAGAAACCTATGTAGGACATGATGGCACCAGCAATATGTTAAAGTTTCCAGGGCAGCATAGTTGTGGGAGTGGGTGATCTCAGAGGGGAAAAGGGTGCTGCATTATCAGAGTTTGTTTCTGTAATGATAGAGGTTTTTTCTTCTTTACAGTGGGAAACAGAAGAGGAAGTTGATTTTCAAAGTGCACTCTCTGTATTGTGAAAGAGAATATGTACAGGAGCTTCTATGCTCACCTAGCCAGGAGGTTGGTAAAGGCTGTCAGAGGATAGTTGCAGATGAGTTAAACCCTGTTGGAGGGGAAGAGTTGGTACTACAGTTTGGATCTGGAATATCCCAGAGGCTCATGTGTTGAAAATTTGATGCCTAGTTGATGGTGCTGTTGAAGGTGGACCTTAGCTAGAAGACGTGGGTGATTGGGGGTGTGCTCTGGAAGGGGATGTCTTGTCTCTGTCCCCTACTTCTACCTCTCTCTTTTTTTCTCTCTCTCCCTCCTTTCTTCCTGGCCATGATGAGGTGAGCAGCTCTGTTCTGTTGCATGCTCCCCACCATGATGCTTTCCCTCATCACAGACCCATAGTGATGGGGTTGAGTGACCACGGACTGAAACCTCTGAAACGGTGAACCCAAATAAGTCTTTCCTCCTTTAAGCTGTTTTTCTCACAGTGATGGAGAGCTGACTAACATAGCTGACGAGAGTCATCCCATCAGATCTTTAGACCAGAGGTGGCAACTAGGAACTACTTTTCAAATAATCACTGAAGGTCATATCAAAGAGAATGGTGCATGACAATGGGATAAGAGACTTACAAGTAAATCACATTTTATACCTGTCTTCTCACAAGCCAGGAACTGTGTTTTGTTGCACTTTACAAAGACCACAACTTCTTTTTTTCAGGCTGAGGTGTGAGATGGGAATGGATCTCTCTTTCTCTCTGTCTCAGTTTCTCCAACCCCATCCTGCCCGTAGTCTACACACTCACCTGCACCAGGTCTGGAGTGAGGCGCTTGGCTTGCAGCCATTTCTGGAATCTCCCTGTTTTCCGCAAGACACGCTCAATGCTGCAGGTCTTTGGGGCTGATACCGATGCACAGATTCTCCTGTCTGAGATCTCATTTTGGTATTTGCTGGCCAGCCTAAAGATCTCCACAGGGCGCCAGGTTTTGGAATCATCTGAGTAATTTGCAGAGTAAGAAGGCAAGTCACCAGGAGGCAGTCCATGGTGGGAAGCCAGTGTGTTGTCAAACCTGTGAGAAGAATAGTCTTTTTAGGATTGGCCTGTGAACTGGAGGCTGATGGAGCCAAAGACAGAGAGACAGGGGACAACAGCCTATCTGATCCATTTCTTTTTCTTAGATTGAGTGTTCCAAACTCTTTTGATGAGAGGACTACTTTTATTTCCTCAAACTTAGGGAAGTATATATGTTATTGTCAATAAAAGGTGAGGAAAGTGTGGGTCAGCTGGAATATCCTTCTCAGTCCACTGGTACAGATGGATGAGCTATGGTCTTCTGAACATCTACTCCATGTAAAGATTGTAGTTTTACACGTGCTAACAGTTTTGATTCTCCTCACACTCCATCCTTACTTTACAGATGCAGAAACTGAGGCTCATGGAGCTTAAGTATTTTGTTGAAGGTAGACAATATTTTGCCAAGTAGTGGTGCAAACTCTGGCCTGTTCAGCAAACTCTACCATGCTCCCTGCTTCCCATACTGGTTGCTCAATCCACCCACCCTCTGATCAGTGCCTAGGTCTTGGAACCATAGGTCTTGAAGAGGCTCTTGGGCCTGCACTGGGGAGATCACCAATCCTCTATATCCAACCTCAAGAAGCCCCATCAATTTTGCTTTTTTTCCCCGTGGAATTAGGTAATTAGCACCAACCAAGTCTTAGGCAACCTTGGCGGCTAAATATTAGGTCACTGAATTGAAAATTATTAGGGCTCCAGGAGGTGTGAAATTATTCAATGGTCTGGTCATTCTTTAATTCTCCTCAGGGGAGAGGCACAGGCCTATTATCATCTACTGATTTCCTAGGCCCAACATTTACCCTTTCCTCCATAATAATTTCTCCAGCTGTGTGCTGACATTTCCATCAGGGAAGAATGTTAAATCTCCTTTTGATTTATGTATGAAAAACCACTCAGAAAAAGTTTACCTTCATTATTATTAATAACCGAGGGTCATACTGCAAGTGAAAATCAGGTTATGTGTTATGTATTTAAATTAAATGAGAATGTTTAAATTCTTATTATTGGGCATTATTGGCCATCCCTATGATAATGAATTGAGGATAAGGTATTTTGGAAGAATTGGCATTTCAGTGAACCCCAAACCCTAGATTATTTTATTTTCTCACTTATATGATGCAGCTTTACCCTAAGAGACTACTGTTTTGATGTTGAAGAAAGCCACACAAAAACTTCCAAGGGCAAAGCAGTCAAGGTACTTTTGCAGGGAGTAGGAGAGCCCAGGACTCTCTGTCCTTGAGGAATACAGTTGAGTTCTGGGTCTCTCTCATTTGGAATAGTGCTCCAACAGAAACTGTCAGTAAGTAACTTCTGTAATGCGACAATACAAACTTCAGTGGAAGTAGACATCAAGAATTCTATTCAAGCAGGGCGTGGTGGCACATGCCTGTTATCCCAAGTGGCTCAGGAGGCTGGGGTAGGAGGATCACAAGTTCAAAGCCAGCCAGCAACTTAGCAAGACCTTGACTCAAAATAAAATATAAAATGTGTTGGGGATGTGGCTCAGTGGTTAAGCATACCTGGGTTCAATTCCTGGTACCAAAAGATATGTTTGAGAGCATTACCACAAAAATATTTTAAAGACGAAACATTGTAAACTTGTAATGAGTTGATTTTGCTGCAAGTTTCAGGACAACCTTGGGAAATGATCATCCCCTCTGGGAGGATCACGATCCATAGGCAGGGCTGTTTGCCTGTCTCCTGATGCTCTTCTTGCTCATGGAATTCGAAACCTGCAAAAGTCCTGGGACTAAGGATTTACAGTTTGGTGACTCTTTTAGATAATGTTGATGTATCTGAGCAAAAACCTAAATAAGCCCTCTAGCTTCACTTGCTTAGTTGACTTAAAAATCACTAGCTTTGGAGGTCACACAGCTGGGCAATGCATTCTTAGTCTCCCACTAGCTTTGCTGTAGATAACCTCTCTGACATGTGAGTTATGATGATAATGGTTACCTAGGTTACTTTTCAGGAATGTGAAGGCCACTTCTACTGAAAACACTGACTCTTCACTTTGCCCTGCAGACATCAAATGGGTGACTGGAATGGGAGGAAAAGGCTTGGCAACTCTGCCTTCATATTTGTGTTTATCTCCTTTGCTGCCTTAACCTTTGGGTCAGATTCTACTCAGAAGTGTTGATGGTTTGAAAAAATATTTTATCCAGAACTATAATACAGGGTTAACCTGGCCTGGACTTGCTTAGTCTCCCTTCAAGGCTAAAGATACCTAACAAGCTCCATGACCAGGAACACCAGGCCATGAAAGGAATGAAAAGAGGAGGCGCTCCAGTTCCTGGAAGATTTCTACCTATTCCCAGAATGAACACTAATATTCCTCCCCTTTATTAGTCTATCTCTCTCCCTCATTATTCTTTTTTTTCCATTTTTTTCATTATTCTTATTCTATATTTATAGCCCTTAATTCCCTGGAGTTGAGAAGCTGTTTTGTGCGCTGAATTCCCTTTTCTCATATTTTGACCAGTGAATAAAGTTCTTTCTTCTCCTGATACTCTGTTTCTTGAGTCATTGACTTTATCAAGCAGCAGCAGAAATGATCTTTCTGTCACAATTATAGTAACATGCCCTTATGAAATACAAGTGTGCCAGTAACTTTGCCACATACTTTGTGTATTAGTTCATTTAATCCTTTCGATAAACCTATGAGGCTGAAACTATTGTTAGCCATATAGATATGGAAACGGAGGCACAGAGTGGTTATCATTTGCCCAGGGTCACACTACTAGGAATAAAAGGAAGTAAAATTCAAGGCTCCAGAGCTTTTGATCCTCACCATTTTGCTGTTGCTTTCTCTACTTTCATCCATTTTACAAATTAACTCATGGGAACAGATTGATAGCTTTGTTAGGGGTTAGAGCTAGCAAGGTCCTGAAAGTTTATTTTGCCCTTTCCCCTATTCCCATGTTGTCTTGAGGATGAAAAAATTGAAGGAAGTACATATACATGACTAGTCTGAAAAATTACAATTAGGTAGGATGAGGCAGATCTCAGGGCTCCTTTTCATCCAATTAGGTGACTTCTTGCCCTGTGGGACTAGATCATCGTCCTCTTCTGCCTTATCTCTGAGTAGGTTCTGCTCAGATGATAGCATGACTGACAGGTAACCTTCAATGAATGCCTGTGCAGGGTCAGCAATGGCTCAGGTCACTCCATAAGGATGAATTGAGACAAACCAACAGGTTCCCAGGCCTCGCTTCTCCTCTGTTCAAAATAGTAATACATTTATTGCATTGAGTGAGAAAAATGTATATTCTTACAATACTGATCACCTACTTTATTGAATAGAAGTACTCAGGTGAGAAAATAGTCCTTGCTTTTTGGTCACTACAATGTTAGTATCCTGGAATTTGGAAAGCCACAAAACAGACAGTTTTCCAATCATCCTTCTGCAATGAGACCATGGGCATGATTGATGTGCTAGTTAGGTTCCACACTGTGTTAAAAGTTGGATAAGCAGGATCGTAGCTTCTCAGAGCTGGAAGGAAGCAGAAAGGTAAATCTCTCAAGCTTCTCAACATGGAGAGTAGGGTGGGTGTGTGGGGTAGAGGAATGGCTTTGGAATTAGAATGAGACGCCCTCTTCCTTTGTATGTAGACTTTTTTTTGGGGTGCTAGAGATTGAACCCAAGGCCTTGTGCTAGACATGTTTTTCTAAATATTTCTTGCCTCTTTTCACTCTTCTTCACCCTACAGCTTTTCACCACACCTTTAAACAATCCAGCATCTTTCCAAAGCTCTCAGGGTATAGTCATAGCACAGTTTATAATTCTCTTTCTAGTCCCATTGTCTACTGTTCCCTTTACAGGCTTGCTTTGGTCTCACCAAACCACTGGTGACCCTTGGAAAAATCATACTCTTTTTAAAAAATATATAATTTTAGTTGTAGATGGACACAATACCTTTATTTTATTTGTTTATTTACATGTGACGCTGAGGATCAAACCCAGGGCCTCACATGTGCCAGGCAGGCACTGTACCACTGAGCCCCAGTTCCAGCCCTGCCATTCTTTTGGGCCTCCTAAATATTTCTAAAATACTGCCACTAAAAGTACCCACCCCTGGACACAGTACTGATCAACTTGATCTTGGTAGATCCTCCTCATTGATGGGACCACTCAGGATTTCACATATAGTTGTATTTTCAGTAGGAAAAGTATGCCAATCAGGCTTACTCAATTTCCTAGTTTTCCCTAACTTTTAAATTTAGGAGGTAAAAGTCAACATGGAATGCATGGGAAATGGGTACAGAAAACATTCAAATTTTCAAAGGTTGATGGTTGAGTA
Source organism: Sciurus carolinensis (assembly GCF_902686445.1). Taxonomy (NCBI): domain Eukaryota; kingdom Metazoa; phylum Chordata; class Mammalia; order Rodentia; family Sciuridae; genus Sciurus; species Sciurus carolinensis. The sequence continues at coordinate 37,521,139 of NC_062232.1, forward strand.
AATGAAATCTCTGATATATCACTAGAATTTTTGCCAGATAAAAGGGAAACAAAGAAAGGTGCTATTCAGCTACCAGTCATATGCCTTCCGCATACCCAGTCACATTTAGAAGCCATCTGTCATTTGCTATTGAAGAGATAGAAGCATCATCCCATCCTTAGTGAGGAGCAGGGCTACAGTGCTCATGCTGGTCTGGCTAGATCATTGCAGCCAAATGTCTGAGAGTTTGGGATGGACTTTTTCTTGAGGTATAATGGTAATCATTTTTAAAAATGGAGAAATGTTTGGAGAGCAACAAGAACAAATTGAAAAAGCATACCATTAGAAAACAAGGCAAAGGCGGTGGCTGGGAATATAGTTTAGTGTTAGACTTGTGCTTAGCATGCTCAAGGACCTGGGTTTGATTCCCAGTGTGCGCGCGAGAGACAGCGTAAGAGAGAGGCAGAGGGTATGAATTTATAAATTCTTTACCTTAAAAAAAAGCTCAACTCAGGAAAAATGCAAACAAAAATAGTGTCAGGAATGGTGGTGCACACCTGTAATCCCAGTGACTTGGGAAGCTAAGACAGAAGGATCGCAAGTTCAAAGCCAGCCTCAGCAACTTAGCCTAAGTAACTTAGCAAAACCCTGTCTCAAAAATTTCTTAAAAAAGAGCTGGCGAGTGGCTCAGTGTTTAAGTGTCCCTGGGTTCAATCTCTGGTACCAAAAAAAAAAAAAAAAGTAATATTAAGTACTTCTGAGTGTGCAAGAAATGGGGCTCTTTATGTAGAAGTCTCCATTTATGTATATGTGTATATATACACACACAAATACATATGCCATTTGGATAATACAATAATAATATAATATTAATTATTATATATTGTATATTAATATACTATAGAACATAAATGTATGTTCTACAGTATATTATCCATATCTATACATATTATACATATCTATACATATTATGTATCTTCTAAAAATTTGACATATTTTTTTTGATCCAGAAATTCCACTTTTAAGAGTTTTTCACATGGAATTGAGAATGTACACAAAATTTTGCCATAGGAATGTTCAACATAACACTGCATATAATACTGAATATTGAAAAAAAATCCTAGTTATCTCATGGCAATGGATTAGCTAAATAAATTATAGTTAGTTGATGTAATTAACCTTTGCGAAGCCATTAGAAACCAAATTGTGAAGAAAAGTATTTAAATACGTAGAAAGGTGTTTTTCATACATTGTTAAATAAAAATTCCCAAAAGACTTATACATAGTAAGATCATAGTTTTGTTGAAAACATTTCTTCATTCATACTTAGAAAAAGGGTGGTAGCGATATACGATAAAATGTTTACTCTAAGGGGTGATCTCTTGAGAGAGAAATTATATGTGACTTTTATTTTGTGTTTTCCTTAATCAATCATTTCTAAATATTCTAAAGTAAACAGATACTACTTTTATAACCAGAAAAATTTACAATGTAGAGAGAAGGATTATAAACAAATTCACATTCTCAGAACCACTCACTTCCTTTTTTCTGCCTCTCTGAGGATGAAGTATGGATAACTATAACCCCAAACCTGCCCTGTCTGATGTTTTCCTGCATGTATCTGCACACTTCCCTTTCAGGAGCACATGGAAAATGAATTCTGAGGAAGGTGAAGTAATATCCTGAACTCTAATGAACACAAACCCATTTAGGGACATACCTTCTGAATTTGGCCTGTACTTTCCTGGTGAGAAAAATCTCATTTATTGCCACTTGGTGAATAAGGAGGATGGGAACCTAGAGCTCATCTTCAGTTGAATCCCTTAATTTCTCTCTCCTCTATCTTAAAATATATTTCACCTGAATTCTTGTTCTTTTTCTTCCCATTTCCTACCTAGTAAACCTTGAGTTCATGTTCAGTGTCTTCATCTTTATTTCACAACGAGTTGGTCAAAACATGACTCTAGTATCCTATTGCCCTCGTTTGTCCTGATGATCTCTCTTCTGGACTTGTCTCAGCTCCTGCCAGTCCATCCTACATGCTACTCTCCACGAGATCTTCCCCAAATACAAATTCATCTTCCCCTCACTAGTGCCTGCTACAGAGTTGCCCCAATTGTGGCTCTTTCGATTTTCAACATTTGAAAATCCCCTAAAAAAAGGTTTAATAGGAAACCTTCACATGAACTTCCTAAAATATCAGTGGTCTCTCAAAAGAAGTGAAACATTTTTGATTGGCAGTTTCTTATTATTTGTTTAGTAGTTTAATTGAGTAATCAAGCTTGTCTTTGGTTAATACAGGTTGATAATAAAATTATTGTTTATGCCTTTGGTCACTGAATCTTATGAGCATAAAGTAGGGCTTTGGGGGATGGTGGAGAAAAAGGGGTGTATGACAAAGGGTCATTGATACTGAAAAGGTTGAGAACCACTGGCCTACAGGTTAAAGTCTCAATTCCATGGCATGGCATTCAAGGCCCCCTGCCCCACATATCCTTCCATCCTCCTTTTCTGCCACACCTCCACCTAGACTTTGTGCTCCAGCCTTTAAGAACCTCTCACCCCTTCCCACACTTCTGGACCTTTGCTTGAGCTACTTCTTCTGCCTCCCACATTTCCCCTCCCAGGAAATTTCAGCGCAGTTTTTAAGATATTGCTCAAAATCCCCTGCCCCTAGAAGCCCTTCCACAGTCTACATTTTGAATTAATGTCCCCTTCCTGGAGCTTCTGGAGGACTCCTGGAGGTTCTCTATACCAGCTTGAATCATATCAAATCTTATTATTATCTATAACATGGCTCCCTTCTCCTGACCCAATAGAGTGCAGTGACCAGAGTTATAGGGGCTGTTACTATAGCACCTGCTAGATCTTGCCTTGATAAATGGGCATTGACTGTGTTGATAGGCTCAAATTCCACATACCATTCTTTGGTGAGAGCCATGTGTATCACAAAAAATCTCCAATTTTCCCCTTATCAAGGCAACTCCTCGAAACAGGAAATCAGCTCTAAAACTTTGGAACAAGTTGTCCAGGCTTGAATCCCAGATTTGCCACTTATTAGATGGTGCCCTTGAGCAAGTCACTTAATCTTCATTATCTGAATAATGGGTGCAAATCACTAATACCCAGGGTGGTTTAAAATGTCTGTCACATACTAGGTTTTCTATAAATTTTATTCCCCCCCTCCATGAGAAATGAACTTGGCAAACTCAATAGCCCCAGGCTACTCCATTCATAGAAAAGGAAACTTTAAGCTTTCATTTTAAAAGCAACTTGGAAATTAGCATTCACAGCTGTCATTTGGCTTCAGCCCTTGCCCTCCTACCCACCTCCACTTCAAACTCTCACCACTATCATTGAATGGCTTCATTTTAGCTCCCACCTATAAATCCCATCCCAGTTCATTTTCAACAAACTCCTGGACATCTCACATGAAGGGAACAGAATTTTTCCCTCAGAGTTATTTGATTGAGATTCTGACCTTATTTCTTCTTTAAAGAACTTCTTGCAAATAGATGTCCCGATGCAGGCATTGCATTTATCAAGACCGAGGAATGTCCTTCCCAAATTGTAGCTGGTTCGGACTCGGGGCACCGGAGAAGGAGGGGGAGAAGCTGGCGAGGAGAAAGAACAGCTCGGGGCTGAGATCCACAACAGCAATAGGACCAGCCAGCCCAGGCAGAGGGCAGCAGCCTCAGGCCCTGGCCGGGGTTCCATCCTGGGCTCTGGGCTGTGCCTGCAGCCTCAGCTGCCCACTCTGGGCTGTACAGAGGCAGGGCTTGACCAGAGAGGAAGCTGTCAGAGGCAGCTGGTTTCAGGGCACTGACCCCATCCTGGCCTCCCAGGTTTCTGTTTGAGGATGCTGAGGAGCGTGGGGCTAATGAGGCTGGGGAGGGGGTGAGGAAGTCCATGGAGGATGCTGATAACACGTTTCCAGAGCTACTCTTCCTCTGCCTGGGGCGGCTGCCTCAGCCTGGGGAGGGGCTCACTGGCAGATTTCGGGAAGGACAATGGTCACAGTTTCCCCGTGTGGGTCCTTTCGACAAACACAGGATATCCCAGCTGGGCAGGAAAGGTCCATGCAGGATGTGTGTCCGACCTAGGTTCCACCTGGGAGTTTCAAAGAATCCTGATGGCCTCCACCCTCTACACGGCTTTCATTCTGAGGATTACAAACACACACACACACACACACACACACACACACACACACACATCAATTTTTGTTCTTTTCTGCACAGGACAATTTGTCCTGTCCTTTAACCAGTCATATTTCCCCTATTTTTACCATATTTAGCTGTGAAATAACTAGAGGTTAATTTGCTGGCCATTAAGTGGCACATTTAACACTGATATAAAAGGTCAAGGCTTTTTGCTGCTTAGGAAATGGAAAACCTTGCGTTCGTCCATTTTCTCTTGCTGACCTGAGAATAAGAGAGGGAAAAGAACTTCGTGGCCTCTATCGGGTAATGAGGGAAGTGCCAGAAAGAGCCCCCCGCCTACACCCACCTGAGTTGGTCCCTCTCCCCCAGGCCTGAAAGCCCCTCTTTTCTTTGCCACTTCTCAGCGCCTGGCCTGACTTGGGAGGATTTAACTGCCCTGGGATTGCCTTCCTCTGGATACCAAGATAAGGTTCACAGCATGGAGTAGATGAGAGAGCTAATTTGGCACTAGAGAGAGCCTAAAAGCACTAAATCAGGGAAGGCAGGTTGCCTGACTTCCTACTAGGGGTTACAGCTCAATTGCCTGGTCAGTTTAAAAATATAAGAGTGCACAGAAAAATGGGACTGGGAGAGGGGGAAAGGAGAGGTGACAGGGGACAAGAATGGCCTCAAGAGAAGTGATGAGATTTGCTAAACATCAGTGGGAAGAATAGGATAAAGGCAGTTCTCTGGTGATTAAAAACGTGCTTATTAGCCATCTGTGTACCCTCTTTGGCAAAATGTCTGGTCAGATTATTATTATTATTTTTGTATGTTGCTAGGGATTGAACCCAGGACCTCATCATGCATGCTAGGCAAGTGCTCCTCTACTGAGCCACAGCCTCAGTTAAAATATGTTTTTTATTGTTGGTTTTGAGCTTTTAAAATATATTCTAGATTTGTTTTGTGGATATGTGGTGTTATAGTTTGGATCCAAAAGGCCCATGTGTTAAAAGCTTGGTCCCCAGTCTGTGGTACTAGTGAATGGTGATGGAAAATTTAAAAGGTAAAGCTTTAGAGGGAGATTTTAGGTCTTTGGGGTTGAGCCCTTGAAGGAGATTGTGGGATAGTGGATCTCTTCCTCTTCCTCTCTCTTTTGCTTCCCCACTGTGAGGTTTTATTTCACCATGAGCTCCCTACCATGATGTCCTACCTCATCACAGACCCCAAAGCAATAGAGCCATGGACTGAAACCTCCAAAACTCTGAGCCCAAAGAAACCTTTTATCTTTATAAGATTATTTTCTCAGGTATCTGCTACAGTAACAGAAAGTTCACAAACACATGTAATTTGCACATATTTTCTCCTAGGCAGTAACTAGTTTCATTCTTTTGAATTTTAAGCAGAGAAAAAGTTGTGAATTTTGCTGAAATCTGATTTGTCAGTTTTCCCTCTTATGGATCATGCTTTCAGTTTCAAGTGTGGCCAAAGAAACACTTAAGTATAATAAATTCTAAAGAGTTTCTTTGAGCATTCAGCAATTCATTGATCAAAGTAGAACCAGATCTCAGATGGCTAGCACTTTCTCAGGAGGGACCAAAGGAAAAATTTAATAAAGTGTTTGCAAAAGCAATACAAAGAAAATAATTTTGCTTAGTTAGAGTGGCAAGTGGCCAGTTGTAGGTTAGTTGGTGGTTTCTGATTAATAGTTTCTAATTTCAATTTACTGTTTACATTGGGCCTTGGTTTATTCCTATAGAAAGTTAAAGCGCCAGAGCTACCCCAGTCTAATGACCTCCCAATTACATTTTTAAAACAAGTGTAAGAACTGTGGCTAGCTCTATGTCCTGAAGATTTTTCTCCTATGGTTTCTTATAAAGCCTTAATAGTTTTATATTTTATATTTAATCTGTGATTATTTGGAGTTAATTTTTGTATGAGGTTAGGTTGAAGTTCATTTCTTGCTCCACCACCATTTGTTGAAAAGGCTATTCTTCCTCCATTGGTATTGCTTTTGTACCTCTGTCAAAAATCAGTTGTCTGTACTTGTATGTGGCTATGTCTGGGTTCTCATTGATCTATGTACCTATTCTTCTCTCAACACCACATAGTCTTAATTATCATACCTATATTTTCTTTCATTTTTTTATTTGTTCTTTTTAGATATGCACAAGAGTAGAGCGTACTTTGACATATGATACATACGTGGAGTATAACTTATTCTAATTAGGATCCCATTCTTGTGGTAGTACATGATGTGGAGTTTCACTGGTGGTATATTCATATATCAACATAGGAAAATTCTGTCTGATTCATTCTACTGTCTTTTCCATCCCCCTCCCTTTCCTTCATTCCACTTTGTCTAATCCACTGAAATTCTACTCTCCGTCCCCCTTATTGTGAGTCAGCATATGGATATCAGAGAGAACACTTGGCCTTTGGGTTTTTGGGATTTGCTTATTTCACTTAGCACAACAGTCTCCAGTTTTTATCCATTTACCAGCAAATGTCATAATTTCATTCTTTTCTAAGGCTGAGTAATATTCCATTGTGTATGTACATCATGGTTTCTTTATCCATTCATCTGTTGAAGGACACCTAGGTTGTTTCCATAGCTTAGCTATTGTGAATTGAGCCTCAATAAACATTGATGTAGCTGTGTCACTGTAGTATGCTGATTTTAAGTCCTTTAGGTATAAGCCAAGGAGTGGGTAACTGGGTCAAATGGTGGTTCCATTTCTAGTGTTCTGAGGAATCTCCATACTGCTCTCCATAGTGATTGCACCAATTTGCAGTCCCACCAGCAATGTATGAGTGTACCTTTTTCCCCACATCCTCGCCAACATTTATTGTTGCTTGTATTCTTGATAACTGGCATTCTGACTGGAGTGAGATGGAATCTCAGTGTAATTTTCATTTGCATTTCTCTAATTGCTAGTGATGTTGAACATTTTTTCATATATTTGTCAACCAATCATATTTCTTCTTCTGTGAAGTACCTGTCAGTTCCTTTGCCCATTTATTGATTGGATTATTTATTTTTGTGGTGTTAAACTTTTTGAGTTTTTTATATATCGTGGAGATTAATGCTCTATTTGAGGTGCAGTAGGCAAAGACTTTCTCCCATTCTATAGGCTCTCTCTTCACATTCTTGATGATTTCCTTTGCTATGATACCTTTTATTGATTCTTGATTTGACTTTTTGCTCTTTAGGAATGTAGTTGAGGAAGCCAGTTCCTAAGCTGACATGATAGAGAGTTAAGCCAACATTTTCTTCAAGTAGGTGCAGGGTCTTTGGTCTAATGCCTAGGTCCTTGGTCCACTTTGAGCTGAGTTTTGTGCAGGGTGAGAGATAGGGGTTAAATTTCATTTTACTATGTATGGATTTCCAGTTTTCCCAGCACCGCTTATTGAAGAGGTTATTTTTTTCTCCAATGTATATTTATGGTGCCTTTGTGTAGTGCAAGATAACTATATTTATGTGGGTTTGTCTCTGTGTCTTCTATTCTGTCCTATTGGCCTTCATTGCTGTTTTGGTGCCAATACCATGCTGTTTTTGTTACTATAGCTCTGCAGTATAATTTGAGGTCTGGTATTGTGATGCCTCCTGTTTGACTTTTCTCCCTAAGGACTGCTTTGATTTTTCTGGGCCTTTTATTTTTCCAAATGAATTTTATGACTGCCTTTTCTATTTCTATGAAGAATGTCATTGGAATTTTAATAGGAATTGCATTAAATCTATATAATCTGTATAGCACTTTTGGGAGTATGGCATACCTACATTAATATATTAATAAATTTTTACACTGAATAGAGTGATTGTTCCCATTTTCTTTTCCAAAATTATATTAGATTTTTTTCTAGTTCATTTGATTTTCTATATACATTTCAGAATAATCTTGTCTACATTTACCAAAAAACTTCCTTACATTTTGATAGGAATTGGGTTAAATCTGTATATGAATTTTGAGAATTGACCTCTGTTATGGTTTGGATGTGAGGTGTCCTCCAAAAGCTCATGTTTGAGACAATAAAAGAAGTTTTAGAGGACAAATGATTGGGTTATGAGAGTTTTAACCCAATCTGTGAATTAGTCACCTGATGGGATTAACTGAGTAGTAATTGAAGGCAGGTGGGGTGTGACTGGAGGGGATGTGGCATTGGGGGTGTGGCTTTAGGGTATATATTTGTACTTGGTAAGTGGAGATTTCTCTCTCTGCTTCCTGATCATCATGTGAGCTGCTTCCCTTCTGTCATGATGTCCTGCCTCACCTTGAGCCCTGAGGAAAGGAGCCTATTGTCTATGCATTGAGACCTCTGAAACCATGAGCCCCAAATAAACTTTTTCTTCTCTATAATTGTTCTGTTTGGGTCTTTTAGTCATAATGGTGAAAAAACTGACTAAAACAAGCTCCTTAGTATGTTGAGTCTTGAAATTCATAAACATTGTGTGTCTCTCCACTTAGGTTTTTGATTTTATTTTTTGGAACCACCGATTGAACCCACAGGTGCTTAACCACTGAGCCACATCCACAGGTCTTTTTAAAAAAATTATTTTGCTATGAGTATTGCCAAGTTATTTAGGGCTCTCTAAGCTGCTGAGGCTGGTCTTGAACTTGCAATCCCGCTACCTCAGTCTCCTGAGCTGCTTGGATTGCAGACATGCACCACTGAGTCTGGCTAATTTTTAAAAATAAGTGTTTTGAGGATTTCAGCATTTTAGTCCTATAAAGGATATTGTATTTTTAAAAATTTATTTAAATTGACAAATATAAATTGTACATATTTATTGGGTTCCACACAATGATTTGAAATATGTATACACTGTGAGATGGCTTAACTAAGCTAATTAACATATCCATACTTATGTTTTGTGGTGAAAAAACTTCAAGACTACTCTTTTAGCAATTTTCAAGAATACAATACATGTTATTAACTAGAATCATCATGTTGTACAATAGATCTCTTGAACTCATCCCTGCTACCTAACTGAAAATTCATATCATTTGACCAATATCTCTTCAACCCCCTTCACCTCCCACCTCTGGTAACTGCTATTCTACTCTCTGTTTAAAAGAGTTAAACTTTTTTAGATTCTACATATAAGTGAGTTTTTTAACCTTTTATTTATTTATTTATTTTTATGTGGTGGTAAGGATCAACCCAGTGCCTCACATGTGATAAGTAAGTGCTCTACCACTGAGCCACAACCACAGCCCCTATAAGTGAGATCTTGTAGTACATGTCTTTCTGTGCCTGGCTTACTTAACTTAGCACAACATCCTCTAGGTTCATCCATATTGTCACAAACGTCAACCTTTTAATAGCATGTCTCTGTCTACCTGTCATTTATCTCACATTTTCCTTATGTAATGTTCAGTTGATGTATACTTAAGTTGTTTTCAACTTAAAACAATGTATACTTAAGTTGTTCTAATGAATATTGCTTCAGTAAACATGGGAATGTAGATGCCTCTTTGACATACTGAATTCCTCACCTTTGAACATTTACCCAGAAGTGGATTTGCTAGATTATATGATAGTTATTTTTTATATTTTTAGTTTGAGGAACCTCCATGCTCTTTTCTAAAGGACCATACCAATTTGTTTGTCCCCACCAACAGTGTGCAAATGTTTTCTCCACAGTTTTTGCAACACTTATCTTTTGTATTTTTGATGATAGCTATCTTAACAGGTTTAAGGTGCTATCTCATTGTGGTTTTAATTTGCATTCACTGTTATTGGTGGTGTTGAACATCTTTTCATGTATCTGTTGGCCATTTATATGTCTTCTTTTGAGAAATGTCAGATTCTTTCCCATTTTAATTAGATTGCATGTTTTCTTACTATTGAGTTGTTTGAGTTTCTTAAGAATTTTGCATATATCCCCTTATGAGATACATGGTTTGCAAATACTTACTCCCATTCTGTGAGTTGTCTTTTTATTCTGCTGATTGTTTTCTTTGCAATACATAAACTTTTTAGTTTAATGCCAAACCATTTATCTATTTTCTTTTATCTAGCCTATGTTTTGGGGTTCCTATTAAAAAAATTCATTGAATAGACCAATATCATGGAGATTTTCCTCTGTTTTCTTCTAGTACTTTTACACTTTCAGGTCTTAACATTTAAGTCTTTAATCCATTTTCTATTGATTTTTGCATATGGTATGAGATAGGAGTCTAATTCTATCTTATGCATGTTGATATCCAGTTGTCTCAATATAATTTATCAAAGAGATTGTTCTTTCCTCATTGTGTGCTCTTGGCATCTTTGTAAAAAGCCAGTTTGATTGTAAGTGCACAGATTTATTTCAGGGCTCTTTGTTCTGTTCCTCTGGCCTATGTGTCTATTTTTATGCCAGTGAACCTGGAGCCTGTATACACAGGGACCAGTTGGAGGCTGGGTTTGAATTTGAGTGTAGCCTGATGACTAAGACTGCAGGGGTTGGCCTCGTGTTGTGATGGGCCTGAAGCCTAAGGTCCTGGTAGCCCCCAGGTGCTGGCAGCATTCTGGAGCCTAGGCTGGGGGTTGGCCTAGTTCTTGAGTGAACCTGAAGCCATAGGTTGATAATCTACCTGGTGATGGGAAGACCCAGAGACAGAGTCTGCCAGACAGACCTGGAGCCTGGGACTACGGGATTGACCCGGTACTGGGATGGGCTTGAAGGCTCAGTCCATGAATACCAGCCTGGAATCTGGGGTTATGGGGATCTGCCCAGCATTGGGTTTTACTGAATAAGTTTAGTGTTTGGGTCTAAGGCAAAGTGTGGACCTGACTTTTATCTCCATCCTCAAAATAGTGGGTATCTTTTCCCACCATCCCTCTGTGGTCAAGTGATCTCCATTGACACAGTAGGGGGATGCTGGCTGTGTTACAACAAAGCAGTGGTGAAAGTCTTGACTCTTTATTATGTGTACCTTAATACAACCCTAGCAGGGAGACAGAGTGGACTCTCCATTACCACTGGGTAAGGGTTGAGGTCCAGGTTCCCCACATAGCCTTCATTATAGTAAAGGGAGGGTATGTATGCTTTACTGCTGTCTGGGAAGATGAAAGTCTTGGCTCCCGACTTGGCCTTCTCTGATACCACCTTAATGGAAGAGGAGATTGGAGTGCTTTGTTATAACCTGACAAGGGTGAAACTCTAGACTTTCTTCTTGGCCTGGCTGTTGGGGGTAAGGCCACAATTTTTTTTTTGTCCTTCTAGTTTACCCTTTTCTTAGTCCTTTTTCTAAAGAGACATGATATTTGCTGGGGATTTAAAACAATCTCCAGATTAAAAAAATTGAAAATCAAACCAAACCAAACCATTCCTCTTCCATTGACAACTTCTCCAGCACCAAGACTTGGATATATGAGGCAAAAATAAACACAGGGAACTTGCAATGATATCATTCCTTGGATCTCAAGGTCCCTAGCCCATCTGTCTTCTTTTACACTTCAGTGTCTTCTTATGTGTAATTTACACACATCCATCTTTTGTTGCAAAAAGAGTAGGAAAAAGCATTTCTACACTATCTTTCTGGAAGCAGAAGTCTCTCTCAGTCTTTTAGAGCCTAATCTGAATAGTAACATTCCATCGCTTTTGCTGCATTTTATCTGCTAGAAGCAAGTCATTAGGTCTAGTTCACACACAAGAGGAGAGAATTACATAAGGACACAAATACCAGGAGATGAGAATCCTTGGGAGCCATTTTAGGAAGATGTGTAGCACATCAGAGCTACTCAAATTGTGGCCCCTGGACCAGCAGCGTGGCATCACTGGGAGCTTGTTAGAAATATACATTCTTGGACTCCATTCCAAACCTGCTGAATCAGAAATTCTGGAGTCAGAACCATCATTATATATTTTAACAAACCCTCCAGGGAATTGGATACACACTAAGTTTGAGGACCACTTCTCTAAGCATTTTCTAAATCTCATGTTTAGCTTCTGCTTGATCATTTCAGGGGACACTTGAGAACCTCCTGCCTCAGCCTCCTGAACCACTAAGATTACAGTTGTGCACCACTGTAACCAGCTAAATTTTACTGTTCATAACTTCTAATTATTGGCTTTAATCTTACCCTAGAACTACAACTGACAAGTCCATTTGTTCTGTCACATAAGCCTTCAAATATGCCTAGGAAGTTACCGTGTAACTTATATCTAAGCTAAATATACATAGTTCTTTCAGCATTTCCTCATGTCATGGCTTCTAGAACATTTGCCATTCTATGGTATCCTCTCTGACAACATTCTAACCCAGTGTTTTCCAATGTGTGTTCCCAGGATCAGCTTTTTGTGGCACTTGTTAGAAATGCAAATTCTTGAGTCCCACCCAGAACAACTAAGTCAGAAACTCTGTGGTAGGTCTCAGCAATCTGTGTTTTAATAAGTCTTCTGGGTAATATGATGCATGTTGAGAACAATGATAAACCCCATAGACCACTATCTTTTTTTAATTAATTTTTTGATTCATTGTACACAAATGGGGTACAACTTTTTATTTTTCTGATTGTACACAATGTAGAGTCACACCATTTGTATAATCATACATGTACATAGGATAAAGATGTTTCTCTCATTCCGTTATCTTTCCTTCCTCCCACCCCCTCTCTACCCCTCAATTCCCTCTACACAATCCAAAGTTCCTCCATTCTTCCCTTACCCCTTCCCACCCTCCATTATGTATCACCATCCACTTATCAGAGAAAACATTCAACCTTTGTTTTTTTGGGATTGACTTATTTTACTTATCATGATATTCTCCAACTCTACCCACTTACCTGCAAATGCATAATTTTTTCTTCTTCGTGGCTGAATAATATTCCATTCTGTATATATACCACAGTTTCTTTATCCATTCATCTACTGAAGGGCATCTAGGTTGGTTCCATAATCTGGATACGGTGAATTGAGCAGCAATGAACATTGATGTGGCTGTATCTCTGTAGTATGCTGATTTTAAGTCCTTTGGGTATAGGCCAAGGAGTGGGATAGCTGGGTCAAATGGTAGTTCCATTCCAAGTTTTCCAAGGAGTCTCCACACTGCTTTCCAGAGTGGCTGCACTAATTTGCAGTCCCACCAGCAATGTATGAGTGTACCTTTCTCCCCACATCCTCGCCAACACCTGTTGTTGCTTGTATTCTTGATAATTGCCATTCTAATTGGGGTGAGATGGAATCTTAGTGTAGTTTTGATTTGCATTTCTGTAATTACTAGAGATTATATTTGTTGATCGTTTGTATATCATCTTCTGTGAAGTGTCTACTCAGTTCCTTAGCCCATTTATTGATTGGGTTATTTGTATTTTGGGGGTAAAATTTCTTGCATTCTTTGTAAATTCTAGAGATTAGTGCTCTATCTGAAATGAGTGTGGGAAAGATTTTCTCCCACTCTGTGGGCTCTCTCTTCACGTTATTGATTATTTCCTTTGCTGAGAAAAAGCTTTTTAGTTTGAATCTATCCCATTTATTGATTCTTGCTTTTATTTCTTGTGCATTGGGAGTCTTGTTAAGGAAGTCTGGTCCTAAGCTGACATGATGAAGATTTGGGCCTACCTTTTCTTCTGTTTGGTGCAAGGTCTCTGGTCTAATTCCGAGGTCCTTGATCCATTTTGAGTTGAGTTTTGTACAGGGTGATAGATAGGGGTTTAATTTCATTTCGCTACATATGGATTTCCAGTTTTCCCAGCACCATTTGTTGGAAGAGGCTATCTTTTCTCCATTGAATGTTTTTGGCTCCTTTGTCTAGTATGAGATAGCTCTATTTATGTGGGTTCATCTCTGTGTCTTCTATTCTGTATCATTGGTCTGCCTGCCTATTTTAGTGCCAATATCAAGTTGTTTTTGTTACTATTGCTCTGTAGTATACTTTAAGGTCTGATATTGTGATACCTCCTGCTTTACTCTTTCTGCTAAGGATTTCTTTGGCTAGAAAGAAATGGTCTCTTATTCTTCCAAATGATTTTTATGATTGCTTTCTCTATTTCTATGAGGTATGCATAGACCATTATCTTAAAGGATAAATGTGACTTGGATTTCAACCCTCATTCAGGGATTATATTTTTGTTGATATATTTGAAGATTATATTTTCTTTATTTGGTAGCTGCATCTTATCCTCTTGTATCATACAAACTTTCATCAAAGTAAAATTTCCAATTATTTTTCATATGAACTGTTTCATCAGGTATTATTAACTTAGGATCTCAATACTCCCCACTTCTCATTTAACTATACCTTAGGTTTGGCTTTAGTTTTAACTTTTGGAGATATTTCATGTCTATTTATTGATAAATAGTACAAAATTACTATAAAGAATACAGGGTCAATTATAGAGCCCTGCACAAAATGCTAGATATGCCATTCCAGGTTTAATGTAATGTAGAAAAATATTTATTGATACTTATGGCCTTCAAGACCTTATTCTAGACCCTGCATGTGGGCTCAGCAGCAGGTGAGCCAAAAACCCTGGGATGGAGTTTGTGGTCAACATAGTAGCGGGTGACTGCAGCAAGGACTGACTCAGTGCCTGAGTCATTGGAAAGGGCTCTGGTGAGGGTGATTGTCTTAGTCCATTTTCTGCTACTATGACAAATACCTGAGACCAGGCAATTTATAAGAAATAAGCGTTTATCTGACTCATGGTTCTAGAGGCTAAGAAGTTCACAGGCATGCTGTCGACATCAGTTAGGCATCTGGTGAGGGACTCTCAGCTGCCTGTCCTAACATGTCCTAACATGTCTGCATGTCCTAACATGGCAGAGGGTGGTGTCACACAGAGCAAGTATGCTAGTTGGGGTTTTTCCTCCTCTTTTTATAAATCCACTAATGCCATCATGGAGGTCCCATACTCATGACTTCATTTAATGCTCATTACATCTCAAAGTTCGCATCTCAAAATATCAGTAACATATGAATTTGGGGATTAAGTTATCAATGCATGATCTTTGGAGAGACACATTCAAACCATAGCAGTGTAACAGTGATCAACTGTTCTAACTTCCACAGGAATGCCCTTATTTTAGTCCTGCAGCACAGGAAGGCCTTTACTTCCACAAAAACCCAAATGGGTTATCACTTTGGCTCTGGTAGATCTCCCTTATGAGGCTTATATGATGGCACTGCAGGTGAGTCATTTGGTTATTATATTAAAGAATAATCTTTGAAATTAAAGGGTTTGGAATACACCTTGGAAGTAGGTCTGTAGATTACACACACACACACACACACACACACACACACACACACACACACGGTTTCTTTTTAAATTATTTAACTTTAGCATTTTCTCATATCATTAAATATCCTCTGAGACCACTTTTAACTGCTGCATTCCATTAGGTAGGTGTAGCACAGTTTACTAAACAAATCCATTATTGTTGAATATTTTGTTTGCTATGGGTAAGATTTTGACAGTTGAAAATCCTGGAAATGAAGGGCAGCACTTTTCCTGATTTCCAAAATTCCATGAGTTCTAAGATGTACCATGGATTTAAATAAAATATTTTTGAGGAAAAATATAAGATAGACTGTATCAAGTATACATTTAAAAAGTAATATAGCATAAATTTGTCTTTATGATTTTTTTCCATGCTGGTTGCCTAT
Organism: Sciurus carolinensis; assembly: GCF_902686445.1. NCBI lineage: Eukaryota > Metazoa > Chordata > Mammalia > Rodentia > Sciuridae > Sciurus > Sciurus carolinensis. The sequence continues at coordinate 37,536,854 of NC_062232.1, forward strand.
GATTTTTCATATAGAATGAAGACCAAATTTGCAATTTTGTTTCACAGGGTCTTGAGATTTTTCTGAATTGCTTTTCTCTTTGAGGTTTATATTGTTTTTCATAACATTCTCATGACTCTTGACCTCTTTGGCACCTTTAATTTCATGACATGATAAATATAGCAGGTAAGATTTTCAGTCTATAAGTTCAAATATGCAGAACATATTACTTTATAACTCCAATTTTAAGCTTTTCATTTTGAATTGATGGGAATTATCAGCATGGTTCTCTTGAATTTCTTCATTCTTTTTTGGAATTTCATTGAGATTCCAGGGAATTTACTCAACTTGAAGCCACCAGGTGGGGCTGTTCCATATCAGAGGCCCTGTTGCCTAAAAGTACTAGGGAGGAGACCACTATACTTCTTTCACTTGGCCTGCCATATTCAGTTCCAGCTGTGTCTCAATCCCTTCAAGTTTCTCTTGGGACTTGTGCTTTGGCCCACCATGTTTTTAGATGTATCTAAGTGCCATTTCCTTTCTCGGAGCCTTGTCAATTCCTTCCCCATGTGTTTCTAGTAGAGTTGTCTCTCCATGTCCATAGGGGATTGGTTCCAGGATTCTCTGCAAATACCAAAATTTCTAGTTCCTTGTATAAAATGGCATTGCATTTGCATATAACCTACACATATTCTCTGGAGTACTTTAAACCATGTCTAGATTACTTATGATAGCAAATACAAAATAAATGCTATGTAAATAGTTGCTACACTGTATTGTTTAGGGAATAATAAGAAAAAAGTGCAGATACAATTTTTTAAATTTATTGATGCATTATAGTTATACATAATGTGGGATTTGTTGTTACACATCATACATGCACACAATGTAAGTTTGGCCAATATCACTCCTCCCTAGTACTTTCCCCCTCCCTCCCCTCCTCCTCCCTCCCTTGGTTCCTTTCCTCTACTGATATCCCTTTGATTTTCATGCGATACCTGCCTCCACTCTTCATTTTCTTTTTTCTCTCTAGCTTCTGCCTATTAGAGAAAACACACAACCCTTAACCTTCTGAGTTTGATTTACTTTGCTTAACATGATGGTCTCTAGTTCCATTTATTTTCCTTCAAACAGCATAATTTCATTTTTCTTTATGGTGGGATAAAAGTCCATTGTGTATATATACCACCTTTCCTTTATCCATTCATCCATTGATGGACACCAAGGCTAGTTCCACAGTTTGGCTATTGTGAATTGTGCTGCTATGAAGATACAGCTTTAAAATTTTTTTTTTCAATTTTCAGTTGGTTTTGGTTAAATCTTCACATGCAGAAACCCTGGATATGGAGGGCTGATTGAACTGACAAGAAGTGGGGCTTGGATCTGCTCTCTCATAGGCCATATCTAATTTCTGACTTGCTGCATTCTTCCTCTGAGAAAGTGAGAGAGAGGACAATTCTGCTTAAATTAGTGGGGATAGGGAGACAGAACAAGAAAGTACAAGGGTAACAAAAGCACAGGTTACTGTCTCAAAACATTTTTCTGCCACACAAAATATAACAGGTTTTGTCTGCACATACTTTTTGGTTGGAACCAGTTTTATTTTTTCCCCTGTGTTGTGACTAGAAGTTAAAGAGCTTCTCTTAAAAGTCAACCAGACCCTGTGACAGATTTTACAAAACCTGGCAACAGTTCTTCATGACGTATTTTTCATTGGATTTTTGTCTGTTTTGTCTTAAGCATCCAGAGCAGTTTCTAGCACGTGTCTCATGTTAAGTAAAAATTAAGGATCCAAAGTTAATAGACAGAGGTAACAATTAGATGAACTGATCCCTTCTACACATTACAGAATTCTCATACTCACAGGTGGCAAGGACCCTTTTATAACTTCTTCAGCTCTGAGACTGAAATGTTTTCTTCTAACCTTCATTGTAAAGTGCTTCTTAATTTTAGAAACATTAGAAGATTAAGAAAACATGTGGATCAGCATTGAAAAAAATCTGTAAGGTGACCAATAGCCTAGAAGAGGTACAGTAAAGGTAGTACTTTGCTTCATCTGATCCCAGGGGTGGAAGACATGGGAAGGTGGTAGAAGGGGGCAAAGATGAAGGGCCCCATTGTGGTGGCAATGGTTGGCAGGACAATGGTTTGTAAGGGAATGTCAATGTGGATAGTGTGTGGGATGCATTAACGTGTAAAGAACATTTAGAATACCATGGTATGGGATTAGTCTGAAGGAATAGTGCCCAGGGTCAGAGACATGGCAATGAGAATGAACATGAAGGGATAAAAATGTGAGAGGTAAGAAGTCTAGTCTGCTTGACTTGAAAACTGAGTCAATGAAAGGATTGAGGGAGAAGTAAGAATTCATGGAAACTTAGAGATTTCAAATCCCGACATCCAGGAAAATATAACACTATTGATTGAAGCTGGGAATGAGGAAGAGAAACTAGTATTGGAAAAAGACAATAATCTCAATAGTCCTTTTGAACTTAAAACATTAGCTGCTAAAAAATAGAGGGAAGATTAATAGACTGGAGGAAGGGGATGGAGAGGGAAAGAGGAGGGGAGAACTTGGGGAACCACTTGGAAATGAAATCTACCAAATTATGCTATCTCCATGTATGAATATACCACAATGAATCCCATATATATCTATAAAATTATAACATGCTAATTAAAACAACAACAATAATAGAATGGAGAACAGTAGGATAAGCAGATCAGAAGGGGAAGGAAGGGAAAAGAAGTACTGGGAAATAAAATTAACCAAATTATGATATGTGCATATGCTAATATGGCATAATAAATCACACTATTATGTGTAATTATAACACAATAATAATTTTTAAAAGTCTGAAAATATAAAAAATTAACTGTTTGTGTGTTTTATTAAGTAAGTGATCTCCATGGATATGGTCTCTGTTAGCACTTTGGGATCCATCTCAGTTTTTGAGCTGAGGCCCTGCTCTTTCTAGGTAGTCACAGCCAATGACTGAGCACAGTGGAAGTCTTAGGTTTTGGCCATCTCTACTCAACATGGGTCCTTCAGTGGGTCATCTTTGCTCCAGAACTCTCTGTTGGGTTGTCCGAGGATTTGTCAGATGTGCATGTGGTTGGAGGTTCTCCCTGTCCCAAACTGCTTCCTTCCCCTTTAGCTTTTGCAATCATCTCCTGTCAATGAACCTCCAGCTCTCTTCTCAGTGTCTGCTTCCTAGAGGATCCAGCTCATATTAAATTAGTTCACTAGTTCTCTACTTTTTAATTTTCCTGACCAGGACTTCAAAAATAACTAATAATAGTCTACACTGTGGAGGCTTCTATAGTTTATTAAGCACTTTCACATTTATTCTTGGATTGGAAGAATGGAGGAACTTTGGATTGTGTAGCGGGAAATGGATTAAGAATAGATTCTTAAGCACCACACCACACTGGCCAGACCCAGGCCCAGCCCACGGGTCTCCACCTCCACTGCACCCCACCCACAGACTCAGCACTGTGCTGCAGCTTCCCATCTACCAACATGTGGGGATGCTTCTACCTGCCATTATGGATTATCCCAGTCCTGGACCCCACCATCCTTAGTTGGGGAAGCTCCCATCATGGGACACTGCATTATCAAGTACCTTTCATGCATCAGGCTACTGAAGACCAGGGGGTTTGAATAGTATATTAGAGTTTTGTTGTAGATTTTATTATTATTATTACTACTTATCTATTTTTTATTATTTTTCTCACTCTATTTTCCTCTTAACTATCTGTTTCTTTGGATTCCCTTTCTCCCTTTTCTCATGCTAACAACTGACTTCTTTTGATTCCACTTTCACTCTTCCCATGATCTAGTACCTCTATATACTCACTTCTTGTCTCATTAACATTATATCCTATACCCCTCCCCATCCTCTTTGTCCACAATGAGAAATTGTGAGCCATAATCAAACCTATTGTTTATGCTGTAGATAATAATCAAACTCATCATCTCCATTTATTATCTTAATACTCTTAATATCTTAATAGGGACTATTATATGAAGTTAAGACTTCATATTGTTTGTATTGTGTGCTGCTAATATTGATCTCCCCCTTTAAGGTGAGGTATTAGAAACCTACAGGGACATTATAAACCTATAAGGGGAAATGGTAATGCCTCAGATCTGCACTGCTAGAGGGGAAGAAACATGAACAGCATGAAAAACAAGGGAAGAAAGTGACTCAAACAAACCAAGATGCTATATTAATAGAATCCATTGACAGCATGGTAAAAGAAATGTCAGAAAGGGAGTTCAGAATGTACATAATTAAATGATCCACCAAGTAAAGGATGATATAAGAGAGCAAATGCAGGTAATGAATGATGACTCTGATAAACAGTTAAAAGAGCAAAGAAAGGAAGCAAAAGATCATTTCAACAAAGACATAGAGATTCTGAAAAAATAATACAAACAGAAATCCTTGAGATGAAGGAAACAATAAGCCAAATTAAAAATTCATTATAAAGCATCACCAACAGACTAGATCATTTGGAAGATAGAACCTCAGAAAATAAAGACAAAATATTTAATCTTGAAAATAAAGTTGACCATACAGAGAAGATGATAAGAAATCATGAACAGAACCTCCAGGAATTATTATGGGATGACACGAAAAGACCGAATTTAGGAATTATTGGGATTGAGGAAGGCACAGAGATATAAACCAAAGGAATGAACAATCTATTCAATGAAATAATATCAGAAAATTTCTTAAACCTGAATAATGAAATGGAAAATCAAATACAAGAGGCTACAGGACACCAAATGTACAAAATTACAACAGATCCACAACAAGGCACATTATAATGAAAATTCCCAACATATAAAATAAAGATAGGATTTTAAAAGACATCCTCAGATTGTAGGTGAAAGGATGGAAAAAAAATACCATGCACACAGACTCAGCAAAAAAGCTGGGGTTTCCATCCTCATATCAGATAAAGTGGACTTCAAGCCAAAATTAGTCAGAGGGATAAGGAAGGACATTTCATACTGCTTAAGGGAACCACAGATCAACAAGAAATAACAATTGTAAGTATTTATGCCCCAAACAATGGAGCATCTATGTACGTCAAACAAATCCTTCTCAATTTCAGGAACCAAATAGACCACAACACAGTAATACTGGGTGATTTTAACACAACTCTCTTACCACTGGACAGATCTTCTAAACAAAAACTGAACAAAGAAACCACAGAACTCAATAACACAATCAATAATTTAGACTAAACAGACATATATAGAATATTCCATCCATCAATGAGCAAATACACTTTCTTCTCAGTAGCACATGGATCTGTCCCTAAAATTAAATTAAAGAAAACCTCTTTGCTATCTATTTCTGACTTCCCTTTAGAATATTTTTTTCTTCCATCTTTCAAAGAAACCCTACTTCCTTTTTGGTAAATTAGCTTATAGAAGAATCCTCAACTCCTTACTCCCTCTCCTGAAATCAGTGGATCTGCTGGTACCTATAGCATCTCCAGTGGTGAGTGTCTAAGGCAGGAAGGCAGATATAGATTTGATTGTTGGGCTGTTGGAATCCTTTTCACATTGCCCATAACCCTTGAAAAGCAAGATAAATGATTATCTTGACAATTTTGCCATCAAACAGCTCATGAAGCTGACCTTTTGAAACTTGGTTTGTTACAAAGTCCTGGCCACTTTCTGCCCTTACATGAGTTCTCTGCTGCTGGGTACTTGGTCCTTTACCCAAGAGAGGGAGGAAAGAGAAAGCAGACTTAAAGTGCTTCAGGTTAATTTTTTGAACACCATTTTGACAAGTAAAAAGCAGAAAAACTTGGAAAATAGAAAGAAAAGAATAATGTAATTGTGTACAGTTCTGGTTATTAACATTAATATTTTTAAGTATATTCATACCATATTTAATTTTTCACTTAAAATGCACTGAAATAATTATCCATGTCATTGAACATTTTCCCCCAAAATGATTTTCCATGGATGTATAATAAGTACCATGATTTATGGAGCCAGTCTCTATTATTAGGTATCTGCTAAAGATTATGTAGGATTCAATTTCTCAAGTGAAAGAGTTTCAAAATAAACTATTTGATTCACTTCTTAAAATCTTTGAGAAGGTATATCAGATAGGATATCCTTAACTGCAAGTTACAGACCAGTCCCACTGGAATTGGTCTAAGTACAACAAAATCTATTATTACATGTAAGCAGTTCAGAGATTCAGTGGCTTCAGTGACTCAAATATGTCACCAAGGAAGTAGAATCTTGTCATCTCTTCATTTTGCATTGGTGAGTCTTCATTTTGACTTGGTGAGTCTGTTTTCCTTAGGCTGACTCCCTGGTCACAAGTTAGTGGCTGCAATTCTTGGCATTCTATTGAGACATGTAAATTTCCAGTGGAAGAATAAGAAGCATCTTTATTTTTGTGTCTTTATTTTGGAACAAAAACTGATTTTCCAGAATCCTGCCTTTAGGTCTCATAGGCTAGAGTTGGATCAAATTCTATCCCATCACTGGGAAGAAGAGTGAGATTACTGTGGTTGGTTTGACCTTATCCTTAGAGGAAGGGATAGAATGCAGGGTGATTAGTTAATTCAAAACAAGGTATGGTTATGAAGGAAGAAAGTAGGGGTAATGAAGGAATGTTTAGTGTTATGGTTGGGGTTTCCCAGGAAGAAATTCAGAAACAAGGATTTGAATAAAGGTAGATTATTTAAGAGGTGATCTGGGAAATACTGATAAGGGAAGAGGGACCTGAGATGGGCAGTGGAAGGAGCCAATAAATGGTGAATTGTGGAAGTCAGTTACTAGTGTGGACAACTGGGGTCCAATCACACTAGAGAATTCTGGAGCCAGTGTAGCGCACACACTTCAGGGCTATCCTGACCTAGGGCCAGAAATGTGGATATTGATTTATGTCAACTCTCACCAGTCATTGGTTGAGGGCTGCTCTTGGGGATATTAACCCCATGGCAGTTTTAGCCTACTTAATGCAGGCTGAGAAAGCTCTGATGGAGAGAGGAAGACCTCAGGCAAAGTGTTATCATGTTTGAAGTAGGAAGTCATCAGTTATGACAAGTCATGGGAATAAAGGGCCAAGTCAGTGGGCATCCACAGTGCCTGCTTAGGTGAGAAGCCAATAGTGTGTACTACAATAGATACCTGGAAAACCCTCCAGTGTCAGGCCAAAGACAAAGGACTAGTTAATGCAAGAGGAGAAGTTAAAGAACTTTAGAGCTGGAAAAAACCTTAGCAAGTATCTAGGTTATTTTAATTTCCTTTTCTATTTTAACTGAGGCCAAAAAACTGAGTTGATGAATTTGGAATTAATGAATGACAAATCCTGGGATATAAGTACTGGTAAGACTAGTAACCCAAAACAGACCAAACATATGCTTATGGCACCAGCAAAGCAGGCATGTTAACTTTTGGGGCAGAATTTGATATTTGATATTTAAAATGTTGGTGTTGTCATTGTGAAATCATTTAGAATTTTGTTATCCTTCTTTCTTTATTTTACAATTTGGGGTTCAATTTATTTTTTAACCGGTATATATGAGGTGGAACATTTAATGTTTACAGGGCTTTGGGTTTCTTCTGAAGTTCCTGACCTGCATTTGAACCAGGGCTCTGGGTTCTAATTCTAGTGACGTCTCATAGCACCAGGCTGCTTCTCTCTAGGGAAGAACTTTCATATTTTGCTCATGGCTGGAAAAAGTTTTCTGTGGTCTACATGAGATGGATCAATTAGTGCTTTCTAGTTGCAAGGTCATTCACTGGGCAAAAAAGATGAATGCCAACAGGTACACTCCCTGCACAATTGTCAAGGATGGTTAGAATATAATCCTCAGGGGCAGGTTGTCAGCCTAGATGGGTGTCCTCCGTGCTTTCTTCAGAAGTCTTCTTATTCCCAAAGCAATTTTTTTGGAGGATTGGGAATTAAACCCAGATACTTGCTTATGCTAGACAAATATTCTAGTACTGAACCACACCCCTAGCCCTTTAAAAATTTTATTTCGAGATAGGATCTCATTAAGTTGCCCAGGCTGTCCTTAAACTAGCAAATAAATGTATAACAGGCAGGCACCACAGCACCTGGCTCCAAAACATTTTTAAACTGCACTTTCTTTTCCTTGCTTGTAAGGTCATCAAGAGAGGCAGTTTTTTGCTGAGGAGGAGCAAATCTGAGTTCTTGATCTTGATCCTTTGCTGGAAGAGAAAAAGTTGAGCAAATTGGACTGCACAACCAGCTTCTTACAGGTCCAAACTATCAGATACACAAACAACATGGTACTCCCCTGGTTAATGGTCATAAGTACATGTTTCTGACATGGCTTATTATCACCTGTAGGTTTAGCCAATACTATAATTTGAAAAAAAAAACTTTCACACTCCATGGCATTTCTATTAGTCATGGACCATGAACTTGAAGAGAAATGAATAGGCTTTCTCTGTGAAGACACAGTGAGAATACTACAATATACAAGCTAAGGAAAGAGGCCTCAGAAGAAATCAACCCTGTTGACACCTTGATCTTGGACTTCTAGCTTCCAGAACTGTGTGAAAAGAGGGAATATAGAGAGGAGGATATATGTTTTTCAGTAGAAAAATGTTCTTCACATATCCCCAAACTCCAATCTGGGTGAAATGCAGGTAGGTTTCATTAGGAGTAGTGATTTTCAGTTACATTTGTGGAGAGATTTCACCAACTTGACCAAAGAGCTTTGGAGAATAAACAGCAGGGATACTGATAGCACCAGGAAAAGGTCTGTGTTTTCTCTCCCCCTGACTGCTCTACCTACCTTCTAGGTACTTGTAAAACAGAATGAGTCCCAGGCAACCTCTGGTCGTCCTTTGAAAATGTGATTTTTTTTCTAAGTGCTTAAATGCAGATGTTCTGTGTTGATGAGATCCTAATAAAAAGGTACACCACCTAAGTGGAGTGTAGAGATGGCAGCAAACAGAAACACACATGTAAAATTCCCTTTCAGTTGGTCCCTTTCTAAATCACTGGGGCTTTTAACTAAGGTCTCCCAAACTCGCCTGGTGGTTTTTAAGCTGATTCATTGGTTGGTGGAGGGGAAACTCTTTGGAGGTCCCATGCCCACAGTTACTAGTACTTTCTGTTAGTGAGTAACATTTTCCTTAGTCCCTACATTTTTCTCTACCCCTGCTATAGTTAGGAGTTTGAGTCTTTCCCAAAGGCCTGTGTGTTAAAGGTTTGGTCCTCAGGGTGGTGTTATTGGGAGGTGTCATAACGTTTATTAGGTAGGGCCTAGTGGGAGGTGCTTACGTCACTGGGGACATGTCCTCAAAGGGGATTGTGGGATGCCAGTCCCTTCCTCTTTGTCTTTTGTTTCCTGGCCATGAGGTGAATGGTTTTGCTTCACCATGTGTCCTGCCATGATATGCTGCCTCACCACAGATCCAAACTGAAGTGGCTTATCATGAACTGGAAACTCCAAAAGTATGAGCTAAAATAAACCTTTTCTCTTCATGAGTTAATCGTATCAAGTATTTCATTATAGTAACACAAAACTGACTAACACAACCTTCAATTTAGTAAACTAAAATTCTCTCTGTAGGGGTTTTATTGCTCCTTTTAGGGGTCCTCTTGAGCAAGATTTAATGGGTTTGTGTCAGCTGTGTCTCCAATGCCATCTTCTGTTCCCATAGACTCGAGAGTGTGAGGTGCACCCAAAACAGTAAACTCTTATCACCTATTTTCTGTGAGAATTCTTTGGCATGAACTAGACATAAGACCATTGTTTCTTCTCCAAGTTCTGGGGAACAAATATTTCAAGCAGTCCCACTGAAAACCTTTCATAGACTTGAAGTGAGGAACAGTCATCCCTACCTTCTCTTCTTTTGGGGATGGGCGGAACACAGTTAACTCTAGAGCAATTATAAAATCCTCCTGAGTCTCTAACAACCCCTCTTTCATACCTTTAATGGACATGAACCAGCCAACAAATTTTTGGAACTTATCTTTAAATTTTACAATTGACTTTGACCATATGAGTTTCATTACCTTATGGTTTTGGAAGAACTTTCCATTTTTCACCCTGCTTTTTTAAATTACTTTGAACTTGGGGGAAATGTTTTTTGTTCTTTCAAATAGTCACGGTTTGCTGTTCTTGGTAAGCAGACACTGAAATAGTTAAGAGTAGAAGAGTTCCATTGAGAAGTAGCAACTATGCAAGGAAAATGGAGGCAGGACTGGGCAGAGCAAGTCATCAGACTGTGACCAGATCTTGGCCATCCCAGTGGAGAGCTCAGGGATGGAGATGGTCCACCCGAGGAATCTTGCATTGGTTGTTCTCTTACTACATTTAATTATACCATACATCAATTTCATCATTGTCTTTCTCTTCCAAAATAGGGCAGGAAACTTATCTATTTTGTTCCTTAAATATTATCAGAACCAAATACACTCTCTTACAAATTATGGGTGTTCAACAAATATTTTTGAAAGAATAAATAAATGCATCTGGATTGTTTGAACCCCTTCCTCTCCGATCTCCCTACTCTGGCATTTGGAGAGGGTGGCTTGGATCACATGGGAAAGTTGTTCACATTGCTCTGGCAGTCCTGTCTCTATCAACTACTGCCTCCTCTTCTGATGGAGCCCCCTGAACCACCTCATGGTTTTCTTTATAATCCACTGCTTTCCTGCTTTTCAGTCAGTCAGCAAAGGAAGAACACTTCCTTTTGTTCTTCTCAACACTACCAAACAATGTGGATGAGACTTTTATGAAGGTCTAGGAGTAAAAAAATATAAGAACTGAAATATTTCCAATATCTGTCCCTATGATTCAAAAGAAAATATGACTTTTGTTATAGGCTAAATTGTGTTCCTTCAAAATTTGTATATTGAACTCCACTCAGGAACTCAGAATATAACCACATTTGAAAACAGGGTCTTTAAAAAGGTAATTAAGATGAGTTGTTAGGGTGAGCCCAATTCAACATGACTGGTGACCTTGTAAGAAGAGGTAGTGAGGGTATAGAAAATAGCAGGAAGACTAAGTGAAGACACAGTGAGAATACTACCATATACAAGCTAAGGAAAGAGGCCTCAGAAGAAATCAACCCTGTTGACACCTTAATCTTGGACTTCTAGCTTCCAGAACTGTGAGAAAATTCACTTCTGTAGTTTAAGTGACTCACTCTGTGGTACTTTGTATGGAAGCCCTAGCAGACGAAAATACCCTTCAAATAGAGAGGCCTTGTACCCTAAGAGTCACATTCTAGTTCAAAGCCATGCTTCCCTGATCTCAGGTCTTCCCTTCTGAAAGAAAACTTTCTTCAGTGCTGCACTATGTGACTTTCTATTCCCTGAATGGATGCCCTACCAGGGATTAGTCGGGTTAGTCTTGCTTTTGGATTCTTCTCTTACCCCACTACTCCATGTGTTCTCTGTGGTAGGTACCATAGAGTAGAGCATTTCTTTAAGTCAAGGACTATTCTTTATACAGAGTTAGAACATTGCAGGAGGTTTTTGGCACTCCAAATCTTATATTCATTGAACCCATTGAGAATGCCCAGTCTGTGTGAGGCATATGAGTATTCTTTCAGGTCATCCAGCAGGATACTATGGAGTCATTCACATTTCCCATATCATGGCAAAAGGAACATCAAATGCAAAATCCCTGGAAAAGGAAAAATCATGGTGTGTTTAAAAAGTATCAAGAGAGTGAGTGTGATTGGAGCCAGTGACCTGGGGTGGGGAAATATAAGAGATGAACTCAGCAATACAGTGGTCAGAGGAATTTGGATTTGGTACCCAATATGGGAAGTCATAGATCCATTCCAACCTCAGAGAGCATACATGTTTCTGTGATCACTCTGTGCTAGAGGAGGGTTAGAGTAAAAATGGAGAGAAGGGAAGGAGACAATCACAGAAGCCTAGATGAGCAAGGATAATGGCCTGGATCAGGATGCAGTAGGGAATGTGAGGGAAAGAAGGATAATAAGAAAGTGTACAAAAAGAGGACTCAAATTACCCTGAGTAACTTGGTGAATAGTGATGCTGTTTATTAAGATGAAGCAGTCTGGGGGAGGATTGGGGTATGGAGGGATATTAAGACTTTGGTTCTGGGCATGTTAACCTGATGTCAATTTGATATCCTATTGATGATGTCAAGTAGGCAGTTGGAGAAGGTCAGTGAAGTTCAGGCTGGTGATTGGTGATGGTATTTAAAGCCAAGTTTAAGTCTAAGATCAACTTGGGAACAGGTATAGAATCAGTACTGGGACACTCAAATCTGTGGAGATCTGGAAGAGGAGGAGAATCCAGTAATGAAAAGGAGCAACTAGTGAGGTAAGAGGAAGGACAAAAGATGGGCTACGTGGAAGTCAAATGAAGGAAATGTTTCTAGAAAGAGGGAGTGATTATGACAAATGCTGGTAGCATATGGTTTTCATTTTTTGCTATTTCAAACACAGGTGCAATGAACATTCTTGTTTCTGTCTCTTTATGTCATCATTTCTCTAGGGCAGATGCCTAGAAGTGAAATTATTGGGGAATGGGATATAAGCATCTTTGATTTTAATAGGCATTATTAGATTGTTTTCCAAAGTGGTTGCACCAATTTACCCAATCACCAGTACTATGTTCCCCTTCCCCCACATCCTCACAACCCCTGGTATTGGACATTTTTTCAAGTTGATGAGTGTGAAATGCTGTCTCTTTATTCTTTTTAACTTTCACTAAAGTCTTATGTGTTTTTTGACCATTTTTATACAGGATATGAATCTGTTTTTGGACATGTAGGCTGCAAATAACTTTTTCTGTGGTTTATATTTGTACCATGTTTATGGTGACTTTTTTTTTGGGGGGGTGCTGAGGATCGAACCCAGGGCCTTGTGCTTACCAGGCAAGCACTCTACCGACTGAGCTATCTCCCCAGCCCCATGTTTATGGAGACTTTTATCATTTTCTTCTTTTTTTGGGGTTTCCTTTTTATGTCATTACCAAGAATGCATTCCTTGCCCTAAGTTAGAAATATATTCTCCTATGTTTTCTTTTAAAAATTGAAAGCTTCATTTTTCATATTTAGGTCTTAAATCCATAGGGGATTAATTTTGTGTTGAGAACTACTCCAATTTTTATATAAGAATAGTGGATTATCCCAGTATCATTTATTGAATTCCTGCTTCATACACTTGTATAACCCAAACCCCTTTTAAGATACAGTATATTTGGGCTAGAGGTGTTGCTTCAGTGGTGGAGCACATGCTTAGCATATGCAAAGCCCAGGGTTCAATCCCAAGCACTAAACAATATCAATAAAATGGTATAGAATATTATCATTACCCCAGAAAGCTCTCTCATGCCTCTTCTTAGTCTCCACTTGGTAAAACCACTTTTATGACTTTTTTATCATAAAAATCTTCATTTACATGGAATCAAGCACTATACATTCTTTTGGGTAAAATTTCTTTCATTCAGCATGATGTTGCTGAGATTTATCCATGTTGTTGTATATAGCAATTTATTCCATCTTATTACTGAGTAATATTTCAGGGGATAGATATACCATAGTTTGCTTATTCAGTGGTTTCTTTTTTTAGAACTTCTTTTCAAACTTTTGAATTAATTCTAGATTCACTTGAAGTTGCACAGAGGTACAGAGAAGCTTTGTGAAAACTTCACCCAGTAAAATATCAAAACCAGGAAATTGGCATTAGCACAAGGCTTATGTGTGTATATATATGCCAGTTTATCACATGCATAGATTTGTGTAACTACCATTATAATCAAGATACAGAACTATTCTATCTCCACGAGGATCTCCCTTCTCCTCCCCTTTTAGAATTGCATTGTCCCTAAACCCTGGCAACCACTTCTCTGTTTCTCTATAGTTTTGTCATTTTGAGAATGTTATATAAATGTAATCATATGATAACCTTTGGCAAGGGCTTTTTTCTCCTCAGCATAACACTCTGGGTTTCATCCAAGTTGTGTATATCAATAGTTTGTTCCTTTATATTGCTGAATAGTATTCCATGGCATAGATATACCACAGTTTGTTTAATCACTCACTGTCGAAGGATATTTGAGTTGTTTCCAGTTTTGGGTTTCATGAATAAAACTGCTGTAAACATTTCTGTGCAGTTTTTTGTGTGTGAATATAAATTTCTATTTCTCTAGTATAAATGCACAGGAGTACATTTTCTGCATTATGCAAAATTGCTTGTTTTGTATTTTTTTGTAATTGCTCTTTTAAGAAACTGCCAAACTATTTTCCAGAGTGGTTGTATCATTTTACATTTCTATCAGCAGTACATGGGAGATCCAGTTTCTCTCAATTCTTGCCAGTATTTGAAAATTTCACTATTTTTATTTAAGATGTTTAATTGGTGAGTAGTGATATCTCATTATGGTCTTAATTTGAATTTCCTGGATGTCTGGTGATGTTGAACATCTTTTCATGTGCCTACTTTCCATCTGTATAGCCTCTTTGATGAAATATTCCTTCAAGTCTTCTGCTCATTTTAAATAATATGGTTTTTTTGAGAACTTTGAGAACTTTGAGAGTTCATTATATATTCTAGATATGAATCCTATGTCAGATATGTGGTACACAAATGTTTTCTCCCAATCTGTATCTTGCCTCTTCATCTTCTTAACAAAGCCTTTTACAAGGTTTTTGATGAAGTCCAACTTATTTTTTTTTCCTTTATGGATCCTGTTCTTGATATCATGTATAAAAACTCTTCACCAAGTTTTGAAGGTTTCCTCTTCTGTTATCTTCTAAAAATTTTGTAGTTTTATTCTTCCCCTTCCTCTTGTTATAGTTGGCATTTATTTATTTGGTACTGGTCATTGAACCCAGGCATGCTCTACCACTGATCTATACTCCTAGCCCTTTTTTAAATTAAAAAAATTTTAATTTCATTTGTTCTAATTAGTTGTACATGACAGTTGAATGCTTTTATACATTTTGACAGATCATACCTAAATGGAGTGTAATCTCTCATTTTTCTGATTATACATATTGTAGGATCACATTGTCATGCAGTCACATATGTACACGAGGTAATAATGTCTGTTTCACTCTACTGTCCTGTGCCCTCCCTTCACTCCCTTCTGCCTAATATAAAGTAACTCTATTCTTCCCTATCCCCCGTCCCTCTTATTGTGAATTGGCATCTGCATATCAGAGAAAACATTCAGCCTTTAGTTTTTTGGGTTTGGCTTATTTCATTTTTTTATATTTATTGCTTTTTTTATTGTAAACAAATGGGATACATGTTGTTTCTCTGTTTGTACATGGAGTAAAGGCATACCATTTGTGTAATCATAAATTTACATAGGGTAATGTTGTTTGATTCATTCTGTTATTTTTTCCCTTCCCCCCTACCCCTCCCACCCCTCTTTTCCCTCTACACAGTCCTTCCTTCCCCCATTCTTGCCCCCCTCCCTAACCCTAACTCTAACCCTAACACTAACCCCTCACACCCCCCATTATGTGTCATCATCCACTTTTCAGCGAGATCATTCGTCCTTTGGTTTTTTAAGATTGGCTTATCTCACTTAGGATGATATTCTCCAATTTCATCCATTTGCCTGCAAATGCCATAAATTTATCATTCTTTATGGCTGAGTAATATTCCATTGTATATATATACCACTGTTTCTTTATCCATTCATCTATTGAAGGGCATCTAGGTTGGTTCCACAGTCTGGCTATTGTGAATTGAGCAGCTATGAACATTGATGTGGCTGTATCTCTGTAGTATGCTGATTTTAAGTCCTTTGGGTATAGGCCGAGGAGTGGGATAGCTAGGTCAAATGGTGGTTCCATTCCAAGTTTTCTAAGGAATCTCCATACTGCTTTCCAGAGTGGCTGCACTAATTTGCAACCCCACCAGCAATGTATGAGTGTACCTTTCTCCCCACATCCTCGCCAACACCTGTTGCTGCTGGTATTCTTGATAATCACCATTCTAATTGGGGTGAGATGGAATCTTAGGGTGGTTTTGATTTGCATTTCTCTTATTACTAGAGATATTGAACATTTTTCCATATATTTGTTGATTGCTTGTAGATCTTCTGTGAAGTGTCTGTTCATTTCCTTAGCCCATTTGTTGATTGGATTATTTGCATTCTTGATGTAGAGTTTTTTGAGTTCTTTATAGATTCTGGAGATTAGTGCTCTATCTGAAGTGTGATTAGCAAAGATTTTCTCCCACTCTGTAGGCTCTTTCTTCGCATTGCTGATAGTTTCCTTTGCTGAGAGAAAGCTTTTTAGTTTAAATCTATCCCAGTTATTGATTCTTGGTTTTATTTCTTGTGCTATGGGAGTCCTGTTGAGGAAGTCTGGTCCTAAGCCGACATGTTGAAGATCTGGACCTACTTTTTCTTCTATAATCTGCAGGGTCTCTGGTCTGATTCCGAGGTCCTTAATCCATTTTGAGTTTAGTTTCGTGCATGGTGAGAGATATGGGTTTAGTTTCATTCTGTTGCAAATTCTCCCAGCACCATTTGTTGAAGAGGCTATCTTTTCTCCATTGCATATTTTTGGCCCCTTTGTCTAGTATGAGAAAATTGTATTTATTTGGATTTGAGTCCGTGTCCTCTATTCTATACCATTGATCTACCTTTCTATTTTGGTACCAATACCATGCCATTTTTGTTACTATTGCTTTGTAGTAGAGTTGAAGATCTGGTATTGCGATACCCCCTGCTTCACTCTTTCTGCCGAGGATTGCTTTAGCTATTCTAGGTTTTTTATTCTTCCAGATGAATTTCATAATTTCTTGCTCTATTTCTGTAAGGTACATCATTGGGATTTTCATTGGAATTGCATTGAATCTGTATAGCACTTTAGGTAGTATGGCCATTTTGACAATATTAATTCTTGGTCTCCAAGAATATGGGAGATCTTTCCATATTCTAAGATTTTCTTTAATTTCTTTCTTTAGTGTTCTGTAGTTCTCATTGTAGAGGTCACTTAGCATGATATTCTCTAATTCTGTCCATTTATCGGCAAAAACCAGAATTTTATTCTCTTTAAAGTTGATTAATATTCCATTGTATGTATGTGTATATATATATATATATATATATATATACACATATATATATATGTACCACATTTTCTCTTAATTTTTATTTTCAGATATATTCTTGCTAAACTGCCCAGGCTGGCCTGGAACTTGCCATTCTTCTGCTTCAGCCTCCAAGTCGCTGGGATTACAGGTGTGTGCCACCATACCTTACTTTTGATTTACATTTAAATGTGTTAAATTTTGTATAAAATATGAGGTTTAGGTTTGGGTTCATATTTTTGCCCATGGATACCCATTGTCCCATCATTATTTGTTGAAAATGATGATCTTCTATTGAATTGCTTTTAGGTCTTTGTCAAAAATCAGTTGTCTATACTTACATGTGTCTGGATTCTCTCTTTTGTTCTATTAATCTATGTTGTAGATATCTATCCTTCTAGCAGCACCACAGTCTTGACTCCTGTAGCTATATAATGTCTTGCAATTAGAGTGAATTCTTTTTCAAAATTTTTTTTAGTTATTCTAGATCTTTTGTATTTCCACATACATTTTAGGTTATTCTTGTCTATATCTATGACAAAATCTTGTTGTAATTTTGATAGAAATTACATTAGACCTTCCTCTATATTAAATTGAGGATAATTCACATTTTCACTATGTAGATTCTTCCAATTCAGGGACATAGCTTGTCTTTCCATTTATTTGATCTTTGATTTCTTTCATTAGCATTTGACAGTCTTCAGCATGCAACTCCTATACATTTTGTTAGATTTACACCTAAGTATTTCACTTTTTTTGAGCAATTGTAAATGGCATTGTGTTTTTAATTTTGGTGTTCATTGCTAATATATAAAAATACAATTGAGTTTTGTATGTTGATCTTGTGTCCTGTGACCTTGTTTAACTAACTAATTAGCTTTGAGAGGTTTATGAAAATAGATTCCTTGGGGTTTTCTGTGCAGGCTATTGTATCACTGCTAATTAGGGAGTATTATTTTTTTCTTTTACCCTGTATGCCTTTTGTTTCCTTTTCTTACCTTACTGTGTTGCTTGGGTTCACAGTGCTATGTTGAACTAAAGTGATATAAGCAGACATCTTGTCATGTGTGTTTCCTATGGAGACTGGGACAAATTACCACAAATTTGGTTGCTTAGAACAACAGAAATCTATTCTTGGATGCAGTGATGTGTGTCTGTAGTCCCAGCTACTTAGGAGATTAAGGCAGGAGGGTCACATGAACTCAGGGGTTCAAACAGCCTAGATAACATAGACCCTGCCTCAAGCAAGCAAACAAACAAAATAACAAAGAAGGAGGAGGAGAAATCAATTCTCTTACAGTTTTAGAGACCAGAAGTATTAAATGAGTTTCACTAAATCAAAATTAAAACCTGTCAGAAGAGTTGTGCTGCCTCTGGAGGTCCCAGGAGGCAATCTTTTCCTTGCTTCTTCCAGTTTATGGCTACTGGCCTTCCTTGGCTTGTGTCCACAACACTAGAATCTTTAAGGCCAAAATCTTTTAATTTCTCTCTGTTATATCTTCAGTTCACCTTCTCTTCTGTGTATCTTGTTAAAACTGTCTCTGTTTCCCTCCTATAAGGATGCACATGATTGACTTTAGAGACTACAGGAAAATCCAGGATAATCTCCCCATCCCAAAATCCTTAATCACATCTGCAAAGTCTTTGTCATATAAGGTAACATTTACAGGTTCTGGGGATTAGGACTTTTGATATCTTTGGGAGCTACCACTCAACCCAGAGTCTTCCCCCTGGGCCTCAAAGGTTCATTCATGTCCATTCTACAGGAAAAATACAATCACCCACCCCAATGTCCCTAATGCCTTAACCTACAACTGCATCAACTCAAAATCGAAAATTCCATCCAATTATTATCACCTCAAAATACTCAAATCTCATCATTTAAATATCTAAATTAGGTATGGGTGAATCTCTGGGTATGATCTATTCTGGGGCAGAATTCCTTTCCATCTATGGACCTGTGAAGCTAAAGAACAAATGATATGATCCCAAAATGCAATGGTGAGAGAAGCATAGTATAACAGTTACAAATATTCTCATTTCAAAAGGGGGGTAAATGAAGGAAGAAAGGGATTGCTGGTGCTAAGTAGTTTCAAAATTAATTAAGGTAAATTCCTTTAAACCTCAGGCCTAGGAATAACCCTCTGTGATGTGAGCCTGTGCCCCCTCAGAAGGAAATGAGGATTGTTTATCTTCTGTCTAAATTTTAAGTCTTCTTAATTTTATGTGTGTATATATATATTTAAATTTATATATACATATGTGTGTATATATACATATGTGTGTGTTTTATACATATGTATGTATTTTCACATATATTTTTTTCCACAGTTTTCAGGGGGAATATGGAAAAAGGTATTTATCTCCATAAAAATGGAATCATCTTTATGGTTACAAAAGAAATAAAAGTCTTTAACACATGAAATATGTTTGGCCTTGTATTAGACTCAGGCCAACCTGCATTTGAAACTTTACCATTAACCAGAGGTGTAACTCAGTCTAATATCTTAACCTTCCTGGTACTCAGTTTCATCAACTATAAAGTGAGAATAGCAATATATGTTTGATAAGAATTTTTTGAGAATAAGTCAAAAATATATGTAAAATATGTATAGTGTCTATAATACTGTAAGTATTCAATAAATGGGAACAAATATTGTTACTAAGTAATTTGTTAGACTCCTCAATGATAGCCACTCCCTTCCTCATTGATATGTGATTCTACTTTCATCATGAATCTTATACTAGAAAGTTTCAGAATCACTGACTTATTTTTGGTAATAAGTCTATCTATAGTTGCATCAGTATCACATTGTTTTAATTATTGTAGCTTTAAAATATACTTTAATATATGGAAAGATAAATAACCTAACAGTATTCTTCTGTTTAATTAATTTTATCAAGTCAGTACTTTTGTTTTTCCTTATGGTTTTGTATTGTTTTCTATTTATTCTGTGAAATGTTCTTTAAATGTCATTTTGAGAAATTCAAAGCCAAATTCCATTGAGGCTTTGACAGGAGTTTTTTTAACCTTTGAATTATAATTATTTAATTGGGGGAAGAGCTGACATATATACTATAGGGAAATGATAAGTTTTTCTTGCCATAAAATAACTATCTATCTGGATGCTGGGTGTAGTGTAATGCCTCTAGTCCCAGCAACTCAGGAGGCTCAGGTGGGAAAATCAGCAGAACTGAGGAGTTTGAGGTCAGCCTGGGCAACACAGTGAGATTCCATCTCAAAACACAAAAACAGAGAACATCTAAACATAAAGCTATCTGGGGCTAAGGATGGCGCTCAGTGGTACAGCATTTGCCTAGCATGTGAAAGGCACTGGAAGAAAAGGAAAGTAACTGAGAAAAGATAATGACTCCCTTTTCATTGTAAAATTGTCAAGTATTATCCATACAATATTTTGCAATTTTTATGCAATTGCTTAGATTTATATTGTTTATTCCTGATTATTTTACATTTTAATGCTTATCATGTTTTTGGAACTTTCCCATCCTATCATTAAATTTATCACTGTAGAATTTCTTTGTAATGGGTCACCCTGCATAATTTGTTAATTAATTTGAACAGTATTTTTCAAATTGATTTCATAGAGTTTCCAGGTATATCATCATATATTGATAAATTGGTCCCTTCCTTTCCAGTAGTTACAGCTCTTATTTGTTTTCTATATTATTGATTGGATCCAAACTCTTCAAGTCATGTTGAAATTAGCAATAGCTAAACTCAGTGACATGTGCCTATAGTCCCAGTCACTTGGGAGGTTGAGGCAGGAAGATAGCTGGAGTCCAGGAGTTCAAGGTCAGTCTGGGTAGCATAGCAAGATCCTATCTCAAAACTACCCAAGATTCCATCTCACCCCAATTAGAATGGTGATTATCAATAACACAAGCAACAATCGGTGTTGGCGAGGATGTGGGGAAAAAGGTACACTCATACATTGCTGGTGGGGTTGCAAATTAGTGCAGCCACTCTGGAAAGAAGTACGGAGATTCCTCAGAAAGCTTGGAATGGAACCACCATTTGACCCCGCTATCCCACTCCTTGGCCTATACCCAAAGGACTTAAAATCAGCATACTACAGAGATACAGCCACATCAATGTTCATTGCTGCTCAATTCACCATAGCCAGATTGTGGAACCAACCTAGATGTCCTTCAATTGATGAATGGATAAAGAAATTGTGGTATATATATACAATGGAATATTACTCAACCATAAAGAATGATAAAATTATGGCATTTGCAGGCAAATGGATGAAATTGGAGAATATTATGCTAAGTGAGATAAGCCAATCTCAAAAAACCAAAGGACGAATGATCTCGCTGATAAGCGGATGATGACACATAATGGAAGGTGGGAGGGGTTAGTGTTAGGGTTAGTGTTAGGGTTAGAGTTAGGGTTAGGGAAGGGGGCAAGAATGGAGGAAGGAAGGACCGTATAGAGGGAAAAGAGGGGTGGGAGGGGTGGTGGGGAAGGGAAAAAATAACAGAATGAATCAAACAACATTACCCTATGTAAATTTATGATTACACAAATGGTATGCCTTTACTCCATGTACAGAGAAACAACATGTATCCCATTTGTTTACAATAAAAAAACAAGTAAAATTAACAATGGATAGTAAACATTATTGTTTTGCTTCTCCTATTTTGTAGGAATGCCTTCTATGTTTTTGTTGAGTATAAAGTTAATTGATTTAAGGTTTAAAAATTATTTATGCTATACAACGGTTGTCAGGTTTCTTTTTCAGATCATACACTCCCTTGAGAATCTGATGATAGTGTTATAATTTTTATTACTAGAAAATACTTACAGACATACATGCTCAATTTTGCATGCAGTTTCATTGGGTCACAACCCTTATGAACTATTTTTATTATTCATGGACCCCTAGAAACCTACATTATTTATAAATAGCAGAAATACTGGTAGAGTAGAGGGAAGGAAACTGGAGTAGAGAGGAGGGGAGGGAAAGGGAAAGCACTAGGGACTGATTTAGAGCAAATTATATTCCATGTTTTTATAATTATGTCAAAATGAATCCTATGTTATTAAAAAATAAAGACTTCTGATATCAAGAAATATTTTTTATTCTTATTTTTTCAGGATACTGACATTTAAAACCATGAATTGGATTAGAATTAATTAAAACACTTTTAAAACATTCTTAGTAATGATGTTTTCTAAATTGACCTATTGATGTGACATATGCTATTTATAGATTTCCTACTATCAATTAAATCTTGTGGAATTGAAATAAACTCTAATTAGGTGTGGATGTGGTAGATTATTATTTTAATATTCTGTCACATTTGATTTTATATGTTATTTATGCATTTTAGCTCTCTTTTTAAGTGCTAATGGCCTATGTCTATAGAATTTTAGCTATACTTGTCACGTCTAGTGTCAAATTTTAGTTTCACAATACAAACTGAGTAGGTTTCTGATTTTTGTTTTTTTCCTGCAGCAATTTATGGAGAATTAGAAATTAGCTTACCGAAAGGACTCAGTAGTAAGACTATTTGGTCCTCCATTCTTGTTTTGGAGGTATTTCCTTGAAAATTCTTTCTTTATTGTTGATCTGCTAGGGTTTTCTCTTTCTTCTTTATATTTTTCACAAAATTCTCCATATCTTGAAGATTGTCAAACCCACATATCTGGTACTTCTACTTATTTGTATTATCTTAAAAATTTTATGAACAAAGTTTTGTCTGTTTTTTAAGAACAATTGTATTGTCCTTGCTTTTAATTAATTTGTTTATGATTTTCTATTATTTCTATCCTCCTGATTTCCCTCAGATTGTTTTGTTATTTTCTGCTACACTTTTCAAATTGATCTTTTTTTATGGTGCTGCTGATGGAATTCAGGCCCTCACATGTGCTAGGCAAATGCTCTACCATTAAGCTATACCCCAGCCTCAACTGAATCTTTACTTTTTTTTTTTTTTTTTTTGCGGTGCTGGGGACTCGAACCCAGGGTCTTGTGCTTTCGAGGCAAGCACTCTACCAACTGAGCTATATCCCCAGCCCTCAACTGAATCTTTAATTAGTATTTTAAATATGTTTTTAAAGTAATAAAACATGTTAAGGCTCTGAATTTACACATGAGGGTAATTTTGACACCATTCTATAAAGTCCAAGATGCAATGTTGTCATTTTTCACTCTTTTCAAATATGCACTTATTTGGTTTTATTTTCCCTTTGACCCAGTAACTACATAGAAAGGGCTATAAGCTAATGGTTGACAAAGCTTGAATAATCATATTTATTTTTTGCACTTCAGAATTTTTCAGAGACAACAATACAGTAATTGTACCTTGTGAATTTCCAGGAAGGTAATGCATATGTAGCATTTCCTATAATTATTGCCCATCTAACTCCTTTTCTGTGGGATACTTAATCAATTTTGTATAATATTAGGGTCAGAGAACTGAAAGCATTGCACCAGAATAATGTTTTCAAATAGTAGAAAGTGATCCATTAATTATGCATTGTAAAATCAGTTTAGATAGTGATTAGCTTAAAAGAAAAAGTACTTACGGGGAGAGTCTGTAGTCTATAGGGTCTATAGTCACCATACTGTATAGAAGAAAGTCAGAACTTATTTCTTTGTATTCATTGACCAACCTCTCCCCATCTCTTTCCTCCTTGATCCCTTCCCAGTCTCTGGTAAGTACCTCTGTACTCTCTACTTCCATAAGATGAACTTTTGTTAGATTCCATATATGAGTGATAATATGGTATTTTTCTTTCAGTTCCTGGCTTATTTCACTTCACATAATGGCCCTTAAGTTTGTCCATGTTGCTGCAAATGATGGGCTTTCCATTTTTTATGACTGAGTACTGATCCATTATGTATACATACCATATTTTCTTTTTTTTCATATTTTCTTTATTCATTTATCTGTTGATGTACACTTAAGTTGTTTTTACTTCTTGACTATTGTGAATAGTGCTACAATGAGAAGATGTCTCTTTGACATACTGATTTCATTTGCTTTGGATATATAATGTATTGTATGTTTCAAGATAGCTAGAAGAGAGGATTTTGAATGTTACCACAAAGAAATGGTAAGTTTTAGAGATGATGTATATGTTAAATTACCCTGATTTGATCATTATGTGATGTATATATGGATCAAAATACCACAATTTACCCCATAAAGATATATGATTATTATATGTCAATTAAAATAAAACCTAACAAAAGAGAAAAAGCTAGTCCCCTTATTATCTGGACAAAAACACTTCATCAGACACATTTGTTCCTGAGTTTTGTCTTCTCTATTATTTATTGGGTAGTGTTTAATATTGTATTTAAAATTTCATAAAATCATATGTGATATTAACTTGTTATGTCTTAGCAGTATTATCTAGTGAAACATTTGTTTCATTTATATGTATGGGTCATGATGTAAAATGTATTTGTTATTCAAAATCTTGGTTAAAAAGTTGAAAAGCACAGTTCTAGGATATTAGCCTAAAAGCATTGCAGACAGTTGTGGGGATGAAATGACATGATTCAGAGAAAGTGCCAAGAGCTCAACAATATTCAGCTGTTGTTAAGGTTGATCACAGAATGTTTGAAGCTCAGTGCACACTGGAAAGTCAGGTCCCTTCAAAATGCAGGAGAAAAGTACCAAAATGCAAAGTTGCTTCTTTCTTTCTATGGTATGACTCCACATGTCCTGTTATTTTTCTTTGCTATTTAATGCTATTCTTCCTTGGGCATGTATCCTGTGGGTGAATTGGTTGGCTTCCACCCAGTTGCTAGACTGACCTGCAGTGTGGCAGGGATGGGGAAGTCCATCAGGTACCTCCTTTTCCAATGGTCCCACTGCTGTACCCATCAGCAGATGAAAAAGAGGATTCCTTAAAGGACTTCTGTGCCTAGCACTGCTGGTTACCTGGATGGAGGCATGGGTCCCCACAGAGTCATCCACCAAATGTGCAGTGGAGCTGCTACCCTTGACAAGGGCAGCAGTTGTCATGCCCCATCAGAGATACCCCAGGGCACAGAAGCCTACATCTGCACCTGCAATGAGGCCCCTATTGTTGGCAGAGTACAGGAAGGAGTGATCCCAGAGAGGGCTTGGGGGGCAGAAACTATCCCTGGGAGATGGGAAGAGGCAAGGATGAGAGGCTTCAAGTCTCAGGATCAATTTCATTGTCCTATCCTACAAACACTGATTCAAAGATAAAATGAAGAATGTCAAGCTGGTGACAAGAGAGTATTAAAAGCTAAGTTTTCAGGTCAGGGCTCCATGAGACCACTCCCAGGTTTGATGATTCACTGGAATGCCTCACAGGACTCTGCATATAGTCATACCCATGATTTATTATAGTTAGAGAATACAGAGTAAAATCAGCAAAGGTAATAAGCACATGGGACGAAGTCCAGGGAAGACCAGCTGCAGTTTTCCAAGAGTCCTCTCCCAGTAGAGTCATAATGAGTTGTGACGATACCCATGAAATGTTGCCAACCATGAAAGCTTGTTAGTGATTCATCATCTAGGATTTTTACTGGGGACTGGTCACATGGGCACTCCCTGCTTGGCATTAATCCAAATTCCAGACTCTCGGAAGGAAAGTAGGTGTTCATCATAAACCACATTGCTCATATAAACAGTCTAGCCACAGTGAACAGTTTTATCAGTGAGGGAAGGGTGAGAACTAGCCCCAAATCCAAGTTCCAAGATACTAGCCAAGAACCAACCTTGAAGGCAGACTTTTCCAAGGCTGAGCAGTCGGGATTGCTGTTTTTTTCCATACGGGACCTTTCACAATGGTAGACCCTGTGCACCTGCACTAGATACATGCCTGTGGAGTTGGCCCTGGTTGTTGTCTTGTTGCTGTAATGAAGTCCTGCTATGGCAAGGGGCTCAGAAGAGCAGGGAGTGCATCACGTGGACCATGAACACACAAAGGAGCCTTGCAGCCTTCAGGATCAGTGGCCATGAGGCCAGGGAGCTTTAGTTTCATGTTCTGCCCCTTACCTCTCAGTCACACCCTTCATTTAGCCTTATCTATACCAACTCACTGCTGTCATGGGAAGAGGCAAGATAAGTAACATTTAAAGAATCAAAATGATGGGGATTCCATGTATCTTGAGATTAAGTGGACATCAGTTTTATTTGATAGATGTGTCCTTTGTTAGTTAACTACTAAGAAATTCATCTTCTAAGTTTTAAAGGAAATAAAAAGCTGAGAGTGTATGTGTGTTAGTTAACCATTGCTGTATAACAAACCATTACAAAACAATGGTTGAGCACACTCACCATTTATTTAGCTCATGAGTCTATGGGTCAGTAATTTGGGCAGGGCTCAGCTGGGCAGTTCTTATAGCCTCGGTCATATGAATATGGGCTCACTTGTACATCTACAGTTGGCTTTCCAGAGCTAGTGGCTCTGCTTCTGGGATTGACTGGCAGTGGCTGCAGTGCTAGGGATGATTGGCCTGTGTCTCTTTCAGGCTTCAGCTTATTCATATAGATGCAGGAAAGTTTTCAAGAGAAACTCCAATGTGAAAATGGTTTTCAAGTCAGGCACAGTGGTGTACACCTGTAATCCTAGCAGCTCTGGAGGCTGAGACAGGAGGATCACAATTTCCAAGCCAGTCTCAGCAACTTAGCAAGGTCCTAAGCAACTTAGCAACACCATGTCTCAAAATAAAAAATAAAAAGGGCTGGGGATATGGCTCAGTAGTTAAATGCCCCTGGGTTCAATCCCCAGTACCAAATAAAATAAAATAAACAAGAAAAGAAAATGCTTTTCAAGTTTCTCCTGTGTTGTACATAGTAGTGTCCCTTTAACCAAATCAAGTCACATCACCAATTCAGATTCAATAGATAGGAAAGTAGACTTCTCTGGAGTTGAGGAGAGCACCTTTAGGGCTGTGGTTGTTGGGAGGGAAAACATTGGTTGTCCTCTTTCCAATCTGTACCCTGTTCTACTGACTAACTGCAATCCCATTTATAGGAAAGAGGAATCCACAGAAAATTGGATTCCAACCATTGTATTTTATTTCTTTGCAAAACTTAGTCATTTTAAGGAAGTCTGGATCAAATATAAGAAAAGCAAATACTCATTCTTAGGACTGAAACATAATCTCAAAATAGCAACAATATCATCAAAATGCACATCCATAACCATTGACTTACTTTTGAAAGTAAGGAAAAAAAATGTGAAACTACAAGTTTGATTTCAAAATTGACAGGCAGATGTACCAGAAAATCATACTGGAACTCTTACCTCTTTTGACTAGCCAAATTAGTGGAAACCATTAATGAACCTGTTTGTCAGTTCCCTGTTCCTTTCTTTCAGTTGCTATTATTATACCATATTGTAGATTGTTCTCTCTTCTCACTACTCAGACATTATATATAGAGCAAAGAGTGACTTTCTTCTTTAAAAAAAACCCAGCTTTGACAGAAGAATCAAAGTCACACAGAGTGTGTGCTCTCCCCTGAGTATTTAAGTTTTTAAAGAGGCTGATCTTCTCATCTCTAAATTTCCCTAGGGAACCTCAATTTGGCCTTGAAAACCACCACACAGTTAGATTTTGATGCTTTTACAGTCAATGAACTTTAAAAATATATTTTCCATTTTTGTACCTAAGGCCTCTGATTGCTTTTCCTTCTTCCTGCAGATTATGTTTATGCAGTAACATTAGAAGTCAGGCAAAGACTAGGCATTGGCAAAGAAGGCAGAGAGCACTCTGGGGAGAAAGGGTCCCTAACCACTGCCCCCTCTAAGGCAGAAAGCATCCTAGAAGGGAGCTCTTCCCTAGGGTCCTGAGCAACCAAGCCTGTAGTTTCTGTGGCCAACTGGAACTTATGGGGTATTTCTCAGGGGTTGGTGGCCATATTGAACCAGAGGTCAGAAAGAGGACACCACTTTCTGGTGCACCCACACTTGAACACTATGTGATGGGATTCACAAGTGCTTTATTTCACTCTTTTGAGTACCAGTTTTATGAAAGATGTTGTCTTAGTCTGCTTGAACTGCCATAACAAACTACTCCAGACTGGGTGTTTTAAACAATAGACATTTATTTTCTCACAGTTTAAAATTTTTTTATTTGTTATTTTTAGTTATACATGACAGTAGAATGTATTTTGACATATCATTACACACACAGTATAACTTCCCATTCTTGTGGTTGTATGTGATGTGTAGTTTTCATTGTAGAGGTCTTTCACCTCTTTTGCTAGATCAATTCCCAAGTATTTTATTTTCTTGAGGCTATTGTGAATGAGGTAGTTTTCCTAATTTCTCTTTCAGAGGATTCATCACTTAGGAATAGAAATGCGTTATATTTATGAGTATCGATTTTATATTCTGCTACTTTGCTGAGTTCATTTATGAGTTCTAGAAGTTTTCTGGTGGAATTTTTTGAATCCTCTAAATACAGAATCATGTTGCTGGCAAATGGTGACAGCTTTAGTTCTTCTTTTCCTATTCGTATCCCTTTAATTTCTTTAGTCTGTCTAATTGCTCTGGCTAGAGTTTCAAGGAGATGTTGAATAGAAGTGGTGAAAGAGGCATCCCTGTCTTGTTTCAGTTTTTAGAGGGAATGTTTTCAGTTTTTCTCCATTTAGAATGATGTTGGACTTGGGCTTAGCATAGATGGCCTTTACAATGTTGAGTTATGTTCCCTCTGTCCCTATTTTTTCTAGAGTTTTGAGCATGAAGGGGTGCTGTATTTTGTCAAATGCTTTTTATGCCTCTATTGAAATAATCATATGATTCTTAACTTTAAGTCTGTTGATGTGGTGAATTACATTTATTGATTTCCAGGTGCTGAACCAACCTTGCATCCCTGAGATGAACCCCACTTGATCATGGTGCACTCTTTCTGATACGTTTTTGTATGAGATTTGCCAGGATTTTATTAAGCATTTTTGCATCTATGTTCATCATGGATATCAGTCTGAAGTTTTCTTTCCTTAATGTGTCTTCATCTGGTTTTGGTATCATAGCTGCTGTGATTATAGCTTCATAAAATGAGCTTGGAAGGGTTCCCTCATTTTCTATTTCATGGAATAATTTGAGGAGGAGTGGTCTTAGTCCTTCTTTGAATTTCTGGTAGAATTCAGCCGAGGATCCATCTGTTTCTGGGCTTTTCTTAATTGGTAGGTTTTTGATGGTGTCTTCAATTTCATTGCTTGAAACTGATCTGTTTAAATTTTCTATTGAACTCCTGATTCAATTTGGGTGAGTCATATGTCTCTAGAAATTTATCTATGTCTTCAAGATTTTCTATTCTGCTAGAGTATAAATTTTCAAATTAGTTTCTGATTATCACCTGTATTTCAGTAGTGTCCATTGTGATATTTCCTTTTTTATTGATAATTTTCATAATATAAGTTTCTTCTCTCTCTTCATTAGTGTGGCTAAGGGTTTATCAATTTATTTATTTTTTCAAAGAATCAACTTTTTGTTTTATTGATTTTTGTTTCAATTCCATTGATTTCAGCTCATATTTTAATTATTTTTTGTCTTCTGCTGCTTTTGGTGTTGATTTGTTCTTCTTTTTCTAGGTCTTTGATATATAATGTTAGGTTATATATTTGTTAACTTTCTATTCTTTTAATGAATAAACTCAATGCAATGAACTTTCCTTGTAGCACGGCCTTCACAGTGTCCCAGTGATTTTTATATGTTGTATCAGAGTTCTCATTTACCTCTAAGTATGTTTTTATTTCCTCTCTGATTTCTTCTGCTATCCATTTGTCATTCAACAGTATATTATTTTGTCTCCAGGTGTTGGAGTAGCTTCTATTTTTATTTTGTCATTGATTTCTAATTTCATTATGATCTGACAGAATGTGGGGTAGTATCTCTATTTTTTGTATTTGCTACGAGTTGCTTTGTGGCATGTGATATGGTCTATTTTAGAGAAGGATCTGTGTGCTGCTGTGAAGAAAGTGTATTCACTCAGGGATAGATGAAAAATTCAATATATGTCTTATATGTCTGTATAGTTAATTTGAATTGTCAACTTGATTGGATTAAGAAATGTGGATGATTTAGAGGCTTCTGGGTGTGTCAATGAGAATGTGTCTAGGAATGATTGGAATGTGGAGTAGTGAACTAAAGAGGAGACCCTCCCTAAGTGTGGGCAGCATTGCCCAATAGGATGGTGGCTTGGATGGAATAAAAGTTGGAAGAACAAGGAAGCAGATGCGGATGCAAGCTTGACTCTTCTTGAACAGTTTCTTGATTGCTGCTTCAATTGTCTGAGGATATTGAAATCTCGCTTTTTCACTCTTCCAAAGCAGACTCTGCCAGTGATTCTCCAGGTAGTTTCCAGAAGCCTTGATCTCGGACTAGGGTAGCACCGTTGATCCTTCTTGTTCTGGACTTCCACTTCTTGGACTGTCACTACTGGTTCTTCCAGCTCTGTAGCCTGCAGATAGCCATTATAGACTAGCCAACTTATGGGCATGTAAACCAGTCTAGTAAATCCCCTTTTTATAATCATTGATTCTGTTCCTCTAGAAAACCCTGAGTGATACAATGTCCATTAAGTCCAAATTATTGATTGTATTCTTTAGTTCTATAGTTTCTTTGTTTAGTTTTTGTTTGGAAGATCTATCCAGTAGTGAGAGAGGTGTGTTAAAGTCACCCAGTATTATTGTGTTGTGGTCTATTTGATTGTTGAAATTGAGAAAGGTTTTTTTTTTAAAGGCCAATTTACTCTTTTAAAAAATATTTTTAGTTGTAGATAAGCACAATAACTTTATTTTGTTTATTATTTTATGTAATGCTGAGGATTGAACCCAGTGCCTCACATGTGTGAGACAAACATTCTACCACTGAGTCACACTCTGAGCCCTGAGAATGGTTTTTTGGATGTACGTAAATGCCCCATTGTTTGGGGCATAAATATTTACAATTGTTATGTCTTGTTGATATATAATTCCCTTAAGTGGTTTGATGTGTCCTTCTTTGTCCCTTCTGATTAACTTTGCCTCAAAGTCCACTTTATCTGATATGAGAATAGAAACCCCTGTGTATTTACAAGATCTATGTGAATGATATATTTTTCCCCATCTTTTTACCTTCAGTCTGTGGATGTCTTTGCTTGTGAGGTGAGTTTCTTGGAGACAGCATATTGTTGTATCTTGTTTTTTTTTTTTTTTTTTTTTTTGAGTGCTGGGGATCGAACCCAGAGCCTTGTGCTTACAAGGCAAGCACTCTACCAACTGAGCTATCTCCCCAGCCCCTGTATCTTGTTTTTTAATCCAATCTGCCAGTCTCTTTTGATTGATGAGTTTAGGCCATTTATGTTCAGTGTTATTTTTGAGAAATGATCTTTAGTCCCTGCTTTTTTATTTCTGGTTTATAAATTAGTTTCTCCCTTGATCGAGTATTTGTCTAGTGTATTTCTTCCCTTTGCTGTTTTTCACTTTTATTTTTCATTTCTTCTTCATGAAATATCTTATTGAGCATGTTTTGTAGTGCAGACTTTCTAGTTGTGAATTGTTTTAACTCTTGTTTTTCATGGAAGATATTTATTTCATCATCAATTCTGAAGCTTAATTTTTCAGGGTATAGTATTCTTGATTGGCATCCATTTTCTTTCAGAGCTTGATATATATTATTCTAAGACCTTGCTTTGAGTGTATGGGTTGAGAAATCAATTGACTTTTGGCTTATTGGTTCTTCTCCCGGGTTCCGGGGATTCGAACCCGGGTCTCTGCACATGCTGGGCGAGTGCTCTACAGGATGAACTATTCACCCACTGAGAAATAAATTGAGATCTGGATTATTTTCCCTCTAAATGTTACTTGTCATTTTTCTCTGTCAGCCTGTAAAATTCTATCCTTATTCTCTGTGTTAGGTATTTTCATAATTATGTGCCTTGTTGTGGGTCTGTTGTAATTTTGTATATTTGGGGGTCCTGTAAGCCTCCTATATTTGATTCTTCATTTCATTCTTTAGGTTTGGGAAAATTTCTGATATTATTTTATTGAAAAGATTGTGCATTCCTTTGGTTTGTATCTCTGACCCTTCATCTATCCCAATAAATCTTAAATTTGATGTTTTCAGATTATCCCATATTTTTTGGAGGTTCTCTTCATGGTCTTTTAACATCTTTTTTCCATAGTCAACTTTATTTTCAAGATTATCTATTTTTTCTTCATTGCCTGAAACTCTGTCTTCCAAGTGATCTAGTCTGTTGGACATGCTTTTCATTTAATTTTTAATTTGGTTTATTGATTCCTTCATTTCAAGGACTTCTGGCTGATATTTTTTTTCAGAATCTCTGTCTCTTTATTGAAGTGATCTTTTGCTTCCAGTATTTTCTTTCTGATTTCACTCCTACATTGTCCTTTACCTCATAGATCACTTTAACTATGTACTTTATAAACCCCTTCTTTGACATTTCTTTCACTGTGTCATCAGTGGATTCTTTTATTGAAGTATGTTGGTTTGATTGGGATGATTTGTTCCCTTGCTTTTTCATGTCATTTGTGTGTCTATGTACCTAACAGTGTGGATCTGAGGCAGTAGAATTTCTGCCCTATGGACTTAGGGTGTCCCTAAAGACTTGCAGTACCTCACAGTTTATGGGGAGACAAATAATAACTACAACCAATGCAAATAATATATTGCATTAAACCAAATAGTTCCTGCTATGACATCTACAATGTTAACTGTCACAATAAACAGAAATAGGATGATCAGTTATTGCCATCAATAAAAGCAGTAAGTTTACAAAAGGGTTTACAATTTTGAATAGTGGACAGGGAGAAAACAGAAGTGATATAGGATATGATGAGTAGAGGGAGAATGAGAGAAGATAGAAGTAAAAAAATTAAAGGATGAGTGGAAGAAACAACAATAGATATTGACTGTCAGTGGAAGAAAAGAGAGAAGGAGAATCAAGGGAAACATATAGCTAAGAGAAAAAAATTTATACAAAATAAAAATTTTAAAAGTAAAAAAATAAATAAAAAAGAATACAAAAGAAAATTTAAATATACTAATCAAACATCCTAGTCCTTAAAAAACTAATCCATGAAGAATTATCAGCTTCAAAAATGCTGGAAATGAGAAAAAATACAAATATGAATATGTATAAATGTCCATGAACCATTAATGTCACAATAAAACAAAGAAAAGAAAAAAGAGAAAAAAATACCTTGATGAAAAGTTAAAGAATTGTTTTGGTTGGAGTTCAAAAGATTCTCAGCTTCTCTTCTCAGCAGTAATAGATGGGGGTCATCTGCAGTGTGATGCTTTACCCTCACAGTGGGGTTGAAAAGCTGAGAGAAGTAATCCTGTAGGTGGAACTCTTGGAGATGGGGATTAGGTTTAGGTGGGCTCCAAGCTCTTCACTGAATGCCAATTGATCTGGAGATTTTAAATCAGCACACCTCCAGGGCCCAGTAATTTCTGGTTCATGCTGGAAGACTATACCCCAGGGATTACCTGTGGGTTCCACTTGTGTGGTGGAGGAGCCAATTCTTAGTCCACTACATCATCTATGAACCCCATGTTTCCTGGTCTCAGGTTCAGTCTCCAAACTCAATCTCTCTCACCCCTGCCCTTTAGAATTCCTGGCCAGGCCAGATATGTCTCTCCCAGCAGTCCTGCAAGCGGGTGGATTGGAGGGGAAGGGGGAGAAGTGGGTAGGTTTCCACAACCAATATTCCCCTGTGTAAACTCTCTCTACATTTGATTTTCTCGTGGTCACTTAGGCACACTCTATGTCATGCAGTGCAGGTTTGCCAGGCCTGTATTTTGCCAAACTTGGGTTTCCCAGGAATCAGTTCCTCCAGTTGCCCCCACACTGCAGCTGCATAATGATTCCTTACTTTATCCTTCACATGCACCTTGGAGAATTTGGTTTCTTTCCCGCACAAAAATATTGTGCAGCACACCTTTCTGTTTAGTTGGGCAGTGTTTTTTTTTCCTTTTTTTCTCTTTTTTTAAATTTTTATTGATTCTTTTTTATTTTTATTTTTATTTATTTATTTTTTTTTATTGTATACAAATGGAATACATGTTGTTTCTCTATTTGTACATAGAGTCAAGGCATACCATTTGTGTAATCATACGTTTACATAGGGCAATGATGTTTGATTATTTTTTTTCCCATCCCCCCCACCCTCCCACCTCTCTTTTCCATCTATACAGTCCTTCTTTCCTTCATTCTTACCGCTCTCCTTATCCCTAACCCTAAACCTAACCCTAAACCTAATGCTAACCCCTCCCACCCCCCATTATATGTCCTCATCCACTTATCAGCGAGATCATTCGTCCTTTAGTTTTTGAGATTGGCTTATCTCACTTAGCATGATATTCTCCAGTTTCATCCATTTGCCTGCAAATGCCATAATTTTATCATTCTTTATGGCTGAGTAATATTCCATTGTATATATATACCACAGTTTCTTTATCTATTCATCAATTGAAGGACATCTAGGTTGGTTCCACAGTCTGGCTATGGTGAATTGAGCAGCAATGAACATTGATGTGGCTGTATCTCTGTAGTATGCTGATTTTAAGTCCTTTGGGTATAGGCTAAAGAGTGGGATAGCTGGGTAAAATGGTGGTTCCATTCCAAACTTTCTGAGGAATCTCCACACTGCTTTCCAGAGTGGCTGCACTAATTTGCAACCCCACCAGCAATGTATGAGTGTTCCTTTTTCACCACATCCTGGCCAACACCTATTGTTGCTTGTGTTCTTGATAATCGCCATTCTAATTGGGGTGAGATGAAATCTTAGGGTAGTTTTGATTTGCATTTCCTTATTACTAGGGATGTTGAACATTTTTTCATATATCTGTTGATTACTTGTACATTTTCTTCTGTGAAGTGTCTGTTCATTTCCTTGGCCCATTTGTTGATTGGATTATTTGTATTCTTGGTGTAGAGTTTTTTGAGTTCTTTATAGATTCTGGAAATTAGCACTCTATCTGAAGTATGGTTGGCAAAGATATTCTCCCACTCTGTAGGCTCTCTCTTCACATTGCTGATAGTTTCCTTTGCTGAGAGAAAGCTTTTTAGTTTGAATCTATCCCAGTTGTTGATTCTTGCTTTTATTTCTTGTGCTATGGGAGTCCTGTTAAGGAAGTCTGATCCTAAGCCAACAAGTTGAAGATTTGGACCTACTTTTTCTTCTATAATCTGCAGGGTCTCTGGTCTGATTCCGAGGTCCTTGATCCATTTTGAGTTGAGTTTTGTGTAGGGTGAGAGATAGGGGTTTAATTTCATTCTATTGCATATGGTTTTCCAGTTTTCCCAGCACCATTTGTTGAAGAGACTATCTTTTCTCCATTGCATAATTTTGGAACCTTTGTCTAGTATGAGAAAATTGTATTTATTTGGGTTTGTGTCCATGTCCTCTATTTTGTACCATTGATCTACCTGTCTATTTTGGTAGCAATACCATGCCGTTTTTGTTACTATTGCTTTGTAGTAGAGTTGAAGATCTGGTATTGCGATACCCCCTGCTTCACTCTTGCTACTGAGGATTGCTTTAGCTATTCTAGGTTTTTTATTCTTCCAGATGAATTTCATAATTTCTTGCTCTATTTCTGTAAGGTACGTCATTGGGATTTTAATTGGAATTGCATTGAATCTGTATAGCACTTTAGGTAGTATGGCCATTTTGACAATATTAATTCTGCCTATCCAGGAACATGGGAGATCTTTCCATCTTCTAAGGTTTTCTTTAATTTCTTTCTTTAGTGTTCTGTAGTTCTCATTGTAGAAGTCTTTCACCTCTTTTGTGAGATTGATACCCAAGTATTTTATTTTTTTCGATGCTATTGTGAATGGGGTAGTTTTCCTAATTTCTCTTTCTGAAGATTCATCACTTATGTATAAAAATGCATTGGATTTATGAGCATTGATCTTGTAACCTGCTACTTTACTGAATTCACTTATGAGTTCTAAGAGTTTTCTGGTGGAATTTCCAGGTTCCTCTAAATATATAATCATGTCATCAGCGAACAGGGATAGTTTGAGTTCTTCTTTTCCTATTCGTATCCCTTTAATTTCTTTGGTTTGTCTGATTGCTCTGGCTAGAGTCTCAAGGACGATGTTGAATAGAAGTGGTGAAAGCAGGCATCCCTGCCTTGTTCCAGTTTTTAGGGGGAACGCTTTCAGTTTTTCACCATTTAGAATGATATTGGCCATGGGCTTAGCATAGATGGCCTTTATAATGTTAAGGAATGTTCCCACTACCCCAATTTTTTCTAGTGTTTTGAGCATGAAGGATGCTGTATTTTATCAAATGCTTTTTCTGCATCTATTGAAATAATCATGTGATTCTTAACTTTAAGTCTATTGATATGGTGAATGACATTTATTGATTTCCTGATGTTGAACCAACCTTGCATCCCTGGGATAAAACCCACTTGATCGTGGTACACTATCTTTTTAATATATATTTGTATGCGATTTGCTAAAATTTTGTTGAGAATTTTTGCGTCGATGTTCATTAAGGATATTGGTCTGAAATTTTCTTTCCTTGATGTGTCTCTGTCTGGTTTACGTATCAGGGTGATATTGGCTTCATAGAACGAGTTTGGGAGGGTTCCCTCCTCTTCTATTTCATGGAATAGTTTGAGGAGTATTGGAATGAGCTCTTCTTTAAAGGTTTTGTAGAACTCGGCTGAGAACCCATCTGGTCCCGGACTTTTCTTTGTTGGTAGACTTTTGATGACTTCTTCTATTTCATTGCTTGAGATTGGTTTATTTAAGTTGTGTATGTCCTCCTTGTTCAGTTTAGGTAATTCATATGTTTCTAGAAATTTGTTGATGTCTTCGAGGTTTTCTGTTTTGTTGGAGTATAGGTTTTTGAAATAGCTTCTAATTATGTTTTGTATTTCACTCATGTCCTTTGTGATGTTTCCTTGTTCATTCCGAATTTTAGTAATTTGAGTTTTCTCCCTCTTTCTCTTTGTTAGTGTGGCTGAGGGTTTATCAATTTTATTTATTTTTTCAAAGAACCAACTATTTATTTTGTTAATTTTTCCAATTGTTTCTTTTGTTTCGATTTCGTTGATTTCGGCTCTGATTTTAACTATTTCCTGTCTTCTACTACTTTTGGTATTGGTCTGCTCTTCTTTTTCTAGTGCTTTGAGCTGTAGTGTTAAGTCGTTTATTTGTTGATTTCTACTTCTTTTTTTGAATGCGCCCCATGAAATAAATCTTCCTCTAAGTACTGCTTTCATAGTGTCCCAGAGATTTTGATATGATGTGTCTTTGTTCTCGGTTACTTCTAAGAATTTTTTTATTTCCCTCCTGATGTCTTCTGTTATCCATTCATCATATAATAGTGTATTATTTAATCTCCAGGTATTGGAGAAGTTTCTGTTTTTTATTCTGTCATTTATTTCTAATTTCAATCCATTATGATCTGATAGAATACAAGGGAGTGTCTCTATCTTCTTGTATTTGCTAACAGTAGCTTTGTGGCATAAAATATGGTCTATTGTAGAGAAGGATCCATGTGCTGCTGAGAAGAAAGTGTATTCATTCTTTGTTGGATGGTATATTCTATATATGTCCGTTAAGTCTAAATTGTTGATTGTGTTGTTGAGATCTATAGTTTCTTTATTCAATTTTTGTTTGGAAGATCTATCCAGTGGTGAGAGAGGTGTGTTAAAATCGTCTAGTATTATTGTGTTGTGGTCTATTTGATTTCTGGAATTGAGAAGGATTTGTTTGACGTACATGGATGAGCCAATGTTCGGGGCATAGATATTAGTGATTGTTATGTGTTGCTGATTTATGCTTCCCTTAAGCAGTATGTAATGTCCTTCTTTATCCCTTCTGACTAGTTTTCGCTTGAAGTCCACATTATCTGAAATGAGGATGGATACTCCAGCTTTTTTGCTGTGTCCGTGTGCATGGTATGTTTTTTCCCCATCCTTTCACCTTTAGTCTATGAATATCTCTTTCTATGAGATGAGTCTCTTGCAGGCAGCATATTGTTGGATTTTTCTTTTTAATCCAATCTGCCAGTCTATGTCTTTTGATTGATGAATTCAGGCCATTAACATTCAGGGTTATTATTGTGATATTATTTGTATTCCCAGTCATTTGATTTTGTTTTTTGACATGATTTGGTTTCTCTTTAATGGCTATTCCTTTGGGTAGTTCCTTCCTTTGCTGATTTACATCGTTATTTTTCATCTCTTCCTCATGGAATATTTTGCTGAGAATGTTCTGTAATGCTGGCTTTCTTTTTGTAAATTCCTTTAGCTTTTGTTTATCATGGAAGGATCTTATTTCATCGTCAAATTTGAAAGTAAGTTTTGCTGGGTATAAGATTCTTGGTTGGCATCCGTTTTCTTTCAGGGCTTGGTATATGTTGTTCCAGGCCCTTCTAGCTTTTAGGGTCTGGATTGGAAAATGTGCTGATATTCTTATTGGTTTCCCTCTGAATGTAATTTGATTCTTTTCTCTCATGGCCTTTAAAATTCTGTCTTTATTTTGTATGTTAGGTATTTTCATAATAATGTGCCTTGGTGTGGGTCTGTTGTAATTTTGTATGT
Organism: Sciurus carolinensis; assembly: GCF_902686445.1. Taxonomy (NCBI): domain Eukaryota; kingdom Metazoa; phylum Chordata; class Mammalia; order Rodentia; family Sciuridae; genus Sciurus; species Sciurus carolinensis. The sequence continues at coordinate 37,575,445 of NC_062232.1, forward strand.
TTGGAGTTCTATGAGCCTCTTGTACTTGGTTTTCCATTTCGTTCTTCAGATTTGGGAATTTGTCTGATATTATTTCATTGAATAGATTGTTCATTCCTTTGGTTTGTTTCTCTAAGCCTTCCTCAATCCCAATTATTCTTAAATTTGGCCTTTTCATAATATCCCATAGTTCTTAGAGATTCTGTTCATGATTTCTTACCATCTTCTCTGTTTGGCCAACTTTGCTTTCAAGATTAAATAATTTGTCTTCAATATCTGAGGTTCTGTCTTCCAGGTGTTCTATCCTATTGGTTATGCTTTCTATGGAGTTTTTAACTTGGTTTATTGTTTCCTTCATTTCAAGTATTTCAGTTTGTTTTTTTTTCAGTATCTCTAACTCTTTATTGAAATGATCTCTTGCTTCCCGTACTTGGTCTTTTAACTGTTGATTGGTGCGATCATTTAATGCCTGCATTTGCTCTTTCATCTCCTCCTTCAATGCCTGCATTTGCTCTTTCATCTCCTCATTTGCTTCCCGATTGTTTTAATTATGTACATTTCGAACTCCCTTTCTGACATTTCTTCTGCTGTGCTTTCATTGGGTTTTATTGATGTAGTATCTAGGTTTGTTTGGGACATTTTCTTCCCTTGTTTTCTCATATTGGTCAGCTGTCAGTGGGACCCTGAGATATTGCAGATTTCCTCTATTGGCTTATTGTGTCCTGGTAGATTTCCAGTGTATCACCTCCCAGCCTTCAGTAGCCTGAAGTCTTGGAGGAACTTGATAATGCAGTGCTTCTGAAGAAAGCTGCCCCTAGCCCCTACTGGTTCCAGGACTTGGAGCTGGCTCTGTGCGGAAAGGCTCTCACTGGGGGCCTGCACCGTGCAGCTGGCCTTGTGGGAGGAGCCCACCGCTGGAGTGTGGAAGGCTACCTGGGGAAGACTCTAGCTGCCCTGCCCTGCTCTGATAAGCCACCTCTATCTGGGCCTGCCACCCGGGCCGAGTTTTACCCAGTGGGCAGACTTACCTGTGGCTCTATTTCAGTCCGAGTCTCTCAATGCCTCCCCTTCTTAACTCCTGGGTTCTGGAGCGACTGGGGGTGCAGTCTCCCTCTAGGCCGCCATCTTGGATCTCCCCGTGGAAAGAGCCTGAGGCCGGAGTGGGCAGAGCCGCCTGGAGAGGTCTCTGGCTGCCCTGCCCTGATCCCAGAGGCTGCTTGCATATCGAAGCTCTCCGATGGTTCAGGGAGTTGTGGCTTATTCTATGTAGAAAGCCTCTCACTGGGCGGTCTGGTCCGAGAAGCTAGCCTTGAAAGGCACCTCCCACCACAGGGGTCCAGGCTACTTGGGGGGGTCTCTGGCTGCCCTATCCTGGTCCCTGAAGCTGCTTGTGTGCCGGAGTACGCTGCGCTGTGCTGGCTCTGGGACTTGGAGCTTGTTCTGGTCCGATTCTTTTTTTAAACTTTATTTTTATTGTAAACAAATGGGATACATCTTGTTTCTCTGTTTGTACATGGAGTAGAGCCATACCATTTGTGTAATCATACATTTACATAGGGTAATGATGTTTGATTCATTCTGTTATTTTTTCCTTCCCCCCACCCCTCCCACCCCTCTTTTCCCTCTATACAGTCCTTCCTTCCTCCATTCTTGCCCCCCTCCCACCCCCCATTATGTGTCATCATCCGCTTATCAGTGAGATCATTCATCCTTTGGATTTTTGGGATTGGCTTATCTCACTTAGCATGATATTCTCCAATTTCATCCATTTGCCTGCAAATACCATAATTTTATCAGTCTTTATGGCTGAGTAATATTCCATTGTATATAAGTACCACATTTTCTTTATCTATTCATCAATTGAAGGACATCTAGGTTGGTTCCATAGTCTGGCTATTGTGAATTGAGCAGCTATGAACATTGATGTGGCTGTATCTCTGTAGTATGCTGATTTTAAGTCCTTTGGGTATAGGCCAAGGAGTGGGATAGCTGGGTCAAATGGTGGATCCATTCCAAGTTTTCTAAGGAATCTCCACACTGCTTTCCAGAGTGGCTGCACTAATTTGCAACCCCACCAGCAATGTATGAGTGTACCTTTTTCCCCACATCCTTGCCAACACCTATTGTTGCTTGTATTCTTGATAATCACCTTTCTAATTGGGGTGAGATGGGATCTTAGGGTAGTTTTGATTTGAATTTCTCTTATTACTAAAGATGGTGAACATTTTTTCATATGTTTGTTGATTGCTTGTAGATCTTCTGTGAAGTGTCTGTTCATTTCCTTAGTTGGGCAGTGTTTTTGATCTCTAAACTCTTCATATCCACATACACCTCAGGCCTCCTAAAGATGTGGGTTCCTTTGATTTCCTTATCCTTTCACTTTGGAACAACTCTGGCTCGTGCCTCCAGCTGAGGCAGAGGTTGTAACCCTGGGGATTTCTTCCTTATTTTATTATATCCAACTTCCTGAGTCCCTGATCTGCTTTGAATGTCCAATATTAAATTCCAGTAAGGTCCTTCCCCCCCTTTTTTTTGTTCACCAGCTTACTGAGAAGCTGCCTATCTGCTTTCTTGGTTTCAGTTCACAGAGCAGCCAGGATAGTGAACTTCACTATCTGCCATCTTGATCTTCCCCGCTTTCATACAGTTTTGATGATTAGAAGTTCAAGTTCATGAGGTTGGCATGGTTGGGATTTGAGGATGACTCTCCCCAGGAATGACTTGTACACAGCCACCTTCTCATTGTGTCCTAACTTATAGGTGTACTACATATAAATGCATTGTTCCCATCATGAAAGTCTTACCTTCATGAACTCATCTATATCTAATCATCTCCCAAGGGCCCCAGTCTTCAAATATCATACTATTGGGTGTTAGAGCTTAAATGTATGCATTTTTTTTGTAGGGATGGCACATAAACATTCAGCCTATTACATAAGTCTTGATTTGGGGAAAGGCATAGGGAGGGACAAAAGATCCTGGGGACTGAGAATCCTCACTCCATAAAACAGCAATTGGGTCCCAGTTCCCACCTTCCTGTTAGGAGTCCAGAACCAACTTAAGGACCCTTAGGACTGTGGGCCCCTTCTCCTGTCCAGAACTTCTATCCTTGTACCTATTCACAACACCTACAGATCAGCCACTCTGGAGCCTCAGAGAGGTTGGAGGTCATACTAAGTGTGGGAAGCTCCAGATATTCCTTCTTACTTCCTCTGGAGTTAGTCTGTTTCTTGACTAACTATGGAGACTGCATTTTAAACAATGCCTGAAACAATACAGGTTGAATATTCTTATTCAAAATGCTTGAGAAGTGCTTCCAATTTCAGACGTTTTTCATATTCACTTGTGCTTCATATGTTCCTTGTACTCATAGCCTGAAGGTAATTTTAGACAATAATTTTAGTGTGCCTATGTTTTTATTGTGTGACCTGTCACTTGAGGTCAGGCATGGGATTTTCCACTTGTGGCACTGTGTTGGTACTCAAAAAATTTTGGATTTCAGAGCATTTTGGATTGTGGATGTTTGGATTAGAGATACTCAGCCTGTATCTTCATCCCACACACTCCTCTGTACCTATGTCACTCTGTAATTCAGAAGTGTAATTTCTGCTCCCTCTGCCTTGAATCTGGGTGGACTTTTTTTACTTCTTCAAACAACAGAGTATGAAGAAAATGACACTGTCACTTCCTAGACTAGATCATTAAACTTCTCTAATTTTGAGTCTCTTGGGATGCTCACTCTTCGAACCAAGTATCATGTTCTTAAGAAACCTCAATAGCCAATGCATAGAGATCACATGGAGAGCTGATATGGATGACAGTCAGCTGAGGTTCCAGTCAATAGCCAAGTCACCTCTAGCTTCTGAGTCTTCTCCAGATACTGGCAGCAGAGACAAGATTTCTGTGCTATTACTTGTTCAATTCCTGATCCCAAGGCTCCATGCACATACTACAATGGTTGTTTTGTATCACCACATCAAGGAGGTCTGCTATTCAGCAATACAGGCTGGAACAGAGATTCTCCCCTGGGGTCCAGAATCTGGAGAAAAGGTACAACCCTTTTCTAGATAAGCAGTTGTGCAAGTATGTTGATCAACCATCCTGGTTGGCTAGGACTGAGAGGTTTCCTAGGACCTGCAGTCTTCAGTGTTAAAATCAGGAAAATCCTGGGCCAACTGGGATGAATTGATCACCTCCACTGAGGGTTAAGTCCTCCCAAGGTGGCATGATCAGTGGATTTTCCCAGGGACTGTGAAATTTTAAGATGCACAAAAGTGTATTTATTTGTTTAATGGGAAACAATTTTTTTTTTTTTTAAATTCTCAACCTCTAGTGATTGAGAATCAGGATTGGAGAACAGGAAAGGGGGGCAATTTAAGGGTGTATTTGTGTGCTGGTTAAGGGTGGTGGTTGTCACAGGACAGGACCTCTTGCATGCTGCCCACTTCTCAGGTAGGTAGTCACTTGTTTGAAGGGCAAAATTTAAGGGGGCATAAAAAACTTCAACAACCAAGACACATAATATCATATTGCAATATTTTAAAAAAGCAAATTGACACACTATAACCCATAGATCAGCCTGTTTTTGTTAATAAAGAATCAGGGAAAGGTCAGAATTAGGATAAGACAAATGAAACAGGAGTTGATCCTGTCTTTATTTAAAATATTAATACATTTTTCATCAAGAATTTTTTGCACTAATTATTTAAAATATTGATATATTTTTCATCAAGAATTTTTTGCACTAATTTTTGATTTTTAAAAATACTATATAAGATGTTATTTATCTTTATTGCTGAGACTTTGGTGTATCTTTAAATTTTGTGCCTGATTCAAGTGTTTTCCTTGCTTCAGCCTGGTCTCTGCTCTGCTACCACAGAAAGACTTTAAGGAAATTGATTTATTTGAGAAGGTGGGAAGCTAAGGGGCTGTTTTCCTGTTGTTTTAGCAAGTAACTTGGCTGCATTTTTTTTTTTTACTATCCTTGTAGTTTATTGTATTTTTAGTAAAAAAATATGGACTTCTTAAGAATAACATTTCTTAAAATTTTCTACAACAGTTGTTATTCTTTGTTTACAGACAAAAATGAATAGAGGCCATTATGGTATAGTAGAAGTAGTACTGTACTTGGAGGCAGAAAATCCTGGCATAAGTATGCTTCAACTTCAAACAATCACATCGACTCTTTGAATCTTGACTTCCTCAATGTTTATAGCAGTACAATTTGCAATAGCCAAGTTACGGAACCAGTCTAGCTATCCGTCAACAGACAGATGGCTCAAGAAAATGTGGTATATATACACAATGGAGTTTTACTCAGCCAAAAGAAGAGTAAAATTTGATGATAAGTGGATGAAACTGGAGAACATCATGCTAAGTGAAATAAGTCAGACTCAGAAAATCAAAAGTCAAATGTTTTCTCTCATATATGGAAGCTAGAGGGGAACAAAAAAGGTATCTCACAAAATAGTAGGCAAAGTAGAGGAAGGGGACCAAGAGGGAGGGAGGAGAGAAGGAAAAGGGGAGGCGTAGTGGAGGATTAAATAGACCAAATTATGCTATTTGTATACTTATCCCACTTCTATGTGCAATTAAAATGCACCAATTTAAAAACATAGAAGGGACACCAGTAGAGAAGAGGCTTGGCTGTATTTGTGGGGGGTGGATTATTGGGAATTGAACCCAGGGGCACTCTAGCATTGAGCCATATCTCCAGTCCTTTTTATTTTTTATTTTGAGACAAGGTCTTGCTGAGGTTGGCCTTGGACTTGAAACCCTCCTGCCTCTGCCTCCAGAGTCACTGGGATTATAGATATGTACCACTGAGCTTGACCTGGCTATATTTTTAAAACCTTGCTTCCTCAGCATAGTGAATGCCTCTGGTACTCCTCTTAAGTCATTTGGACTTCTGTTCTTGATGCAGTGTGTCTCCTTCTACCTTTTGTGACTCTGCCTGAAGGTTTAAATCCCGGGGATGACCCTTAGGTAATGGTGGATAGGTGCAGAATTATAAAAGTCCAGCTATCTTGCCTCCAGGCCTACCAAACACTGAAGAACAATTTTGGGTTCATGGCTCCTGCAAGATCAGCTGAGACTGGGCTAGCACCTAAACTCATATCTCTGCATTGCTTCTTCCCTGCTTTCTTACCATTTTCTCCATGCAGCACTTCCTTTGCAAATCATTCATACCCAAATTGTTAACTCAGAGGTTGCTTCTGGAATAAGCCAGTAAAACTTAAGGGCCTAAACTTAAGACCCTTGTAGAACTCTATTTTTTCAGGCTCTGCCTGTAAAATCAGGTTTCCTTAGCAACTGTACTCATCACTATGGTAACTATGAGTATGGTTGCCAAGGCAAACTAAACTTTCTGAAAAGAGAGAACCACATTCATTGCTTATCTTGGTGTCTTTTTACTTCAATTTTCTACTTTTTGTCTCCATGGCAGTTGTGCGTGGGCTGTTGGGCTCTTCACTTCTCTTAAAATGGTTGCTTTCAATGAAACTTACATGGAGTGAATCAGTCAGGCATTGGATTGTCCAGAAAGCAGAGCTGCATGTACCCAGACTAGATGCCAGGGGGCAGAGTGCTCATATGTGCTGTTGACCTCTGGAGTGAGGTCAAGATGTGAAATGGAACCCTGTGCCTTATGACCCAGTATCTCTGACAATCTCTTCCCCAAAGCACCCAAGAAAGGGGAAAGTGCTGGACTGGAGCAATTATAACCCCTCAACTTATAAAGCTTTACCATAATTTCAAAGTGAGGATTCAATGAGTGATGTGGCTGTTTCTCTAAGGCACATATATAATTTTTTTTCAAGTCAAAAGGACACATAGAAAGCAGTTAGCTCTTTGCATAAGGTTTTGTTCCCCTTGGTGGTAACTGTTTTTGTTTTCTTCTGTATGTCTCTCCCTCTTTAGAGCTGACATTGTATGATCTCCTGCCAGCTCGGCAACCTTGACTGATGGAGAGGCCTGGTGGGCGGGGAGGTGCCCTCTTGCCATTCTGTCCTACAGCCCACTGGCTTCTCTAGAAAGCAATGTGGGGGTCAGGGCTGAGAGAATGGAGGCACCTTGCTGGCAATATTTTAAAAAAAGCAACTCACAACACAAAACCCCCTATTATTCTAAAAACCTTTTCTTTTTCCTGTTCTGCTCTCTGTTTCCATGGAAATGGAGCTAGTCACCAGCTGGTAAGTCAATGACTGCAATGGTTGGATATTGTTCTTTGTTCTCTTCTCCAAGGAAGAAAAACACCTTGATTTCTATTTGTCTTTGTGAACTACAATGTGCTTTCATTGTGAAGCCTCCCCAGTCAGACACTGTGTCATGAATGGGGCCAAACTGAGAGGAAGGCATATACTTTCAGAAGAAAGAACTTCTTTCTCATCGCCACTGAACATGAATTAATACATCTGGGGAGCAGATAGGGGTGAGGAGCAGAATGGATCCAGTCTTCCTAACCTTCAAGTTTAGCCTGGAGACTCAGTAATGGAAGTGCTTCCCAAGTTCACATCAAGCCTTGGTTGTTTGGTTGGTTGTTCCCTCAGGAAAGAAGTAACTCAGAATGAGTTCATATTTAAGCAGAGTAAATTTGTGCTGACGTCCTGTTCATAACTGGCACCTCACTCAGGTCCCTTCCATTTCTTTTCCCATTGCTGTGTTTCCATCCTCCAAATTCTTTGGGCTTTGCTGCTAAATGGAAGACTCTTGTGACTTCTGGAGGATTATCCCTGGGCACAGGCATCACCTCATCTATACACAAAAGACCCACATTTCAAAAGGTGTCCTCCCCCATATCTTGAAGGAAGGAATGCTGCACAGAGAAGCCAAGACAAATCTGAACAAACAGGCTTTGTTGTTTCCACTCCTCAGTCTATTACTATAAGATCATACCCTTTCAGTCTGATCATATTTCTACATGGCTGTCCATGCATCAACCAACCTGAGAAGTTCACCCTGGGTCTTTGGATCTTCAACTTAAAGCCTCCCATGTCACATAAAATTGATCAAATGAACTTGCTAAGCTTTTCTCTTGTTAACCTGTTTTCATTATAGACATGCTGGTCATGCCCCTTTATGATGAGCAGAAAAGGGATTACCCACACTTTCCATTCCTACAATAGCAGTGGTATGCTGACAAAAGTTCAGCAATAGGCTCTCTAAAACCTCTGATGTCCTGGTTTGTAATATTGAATCTTTTCCATGATATAAATACATCCACCATGATTTCAAGCTACCCACATGACTTTACTGAATTCAGAGCAGAGAACAATCACCTCAGGAAAGCCAGCACAAACTGGCTCCAGTATACAGCTATATAGAAGGGCCCAGGATTTACATTCCTACTCCATCATGACAGAGTAGATGGCTAGTGACAGATGGGTGTGGTACTAGAAGAACCAACTTCCCTGTCCTCAAGTTCTGCAAATTCTGCCATGGCATTCATACTCCAGACCTCCCTTGAGGGATCAGGCTGACTTTGGAACATCACATGAAATTATACCCTTCCCTGGTTGTTGCCCTTTATCTCATCCTGCTTCCTCCACTCCCTTACTGGCTTCTTCTTCTGGAAGCACTTCTTAATAAGTCACTTGCACACAAATTTTCTCCTCAGGATCTGATTCTGGGAAAGATTGACCTAAGACAGCTTGTTCTATGTTAAGCTGTCAGAGTTAGAGAGAGAACATTCTCTGAAAAGTTTTACTTATAAGATGGACACTGATTCAGAGGAATGTTCTGGTTACTGTTGAGACTTATATTAAATGGTAAAAGCACGTGAAAGAGAATACAAAAAGAAAAGAAAATGAAGGGAGACCTCATGGAACAGCTATGCTTTATTCAGCACTGGAGGGGCACATTTTTGGGGTAAAATGGTGGTGGGCCACCTAGAGGGTCTCGGTTTTATATGGCCTTAGCGGAACTGGGACATTAGAAGAGCTAGTTACTTTTGGTGGAGTCTCTTGGTAGGCAAGGCTAGGTAATGGGAGAAATTTAGGGTGGGGCAGGAGGACAGGTAGGTAACCATATCCTTCAAATGGAATTTCAGGGTTCTGTGTATTAGGAATTATAGATATAAAATAAAAGAAAATTATAGCAATCCTTCCTTAATAGTTCTCTGACTGAGTCCTGCTGTCTTTTACAAAATTTATTTTTTCCAACTTTACTGAGGTGTAATTGAAAAAATTATATATATTTAGGGTATATAATGTGATGTTTTGCTACATATATATTCTGAAATGGTTACCACTATCAAGCTAATTAACACATCTACAATCTCATAGTTACCATTATTCTGTGTATGATGAGAACATTTGAGATTCACTCTCCTATTAACTTTCAAGTACACAGTACAGTACAATATTGTTAACTACGGTCACCATGCTGTACCTTAGATCACCAGAACATATTCATCCTGCATAACTGAAACTTTGTACCCTTTGACCAACATCTCTCCCAACCCCTAGGTCCTGGCAGCATCATTCTATTTTGTGCTTCTATGAGTTTGACTTTTTTAGATTCTATATAGAAGCAAGATCATGTGATATTTGCCTTTCTGTGCCTGGTTTATTTCACTTACAATAGAGCCCTGCAGGTTCATCAGTGTTGTTGCAAATGGCATGATTTCCTTCTTTTATAAGTTGAATAATTTTTCATTTGTTACATGCACACACACACACACACACGCACACACACACACAATTTCATATTTTTCTTTGTCCAAGATTTCTTGCTGGACATTACTCAAGTTGATTCCATATCTAGGCTATGTGAATAATGCTGCAATGAACATGGGAATGCAGTCTCTTTGATATACTGATTTCATTTGCTTTGGATATATACCCAGAAATGGGATAGCTGAATCATATGGAAGTTCCATTTTTACTTTTAAGGGGGAAACCACCATACTGTTTTCCATATGGCTGTACTGACTGACATTTTCACCAACAATTGGCAAAGGTTCCTTTTTTTTGTTATCTTTTGCCTTTTGGATGATAGTCATTCTAACAGGTTTTAGGTGATAGCTCATTGTGGTTATTATTTGAAATTCCCTTATGATTAGTGATGTTGAGTGTTTTTTTCCAGGGTTTACTCATATATCTTTTGGCTATCTCTATACCTTCTTTTGAGAAATGTCTATTTTGCCTTTTTTAAAATTCAGGGTTTTCTCTTTTTTTTGCTATTGAGTTGTTTGAGTTCCTTATATATTTTGGATATTTATCAAATGTATGGTTTCCAAATATTTTCTCCCAATCCATGGGTTGTCTCTTCACTCTGTTGTTTCTTTTGCTGTGCAAATCTTTTCAGTTTGCTACAATCCCATTTGATCTATTTTTTCTCTTATTGTTTGTGCTTTTGGGAGCATCTAAAATATCATTGCAAAGATCAATATCAAGATTTCTCCCTGTTTTCTTCTAGAAAGTTTAATCCTCTCTGCATCACAATGAATTAATTACTTATTATCCTAATTTTATAAAAAAAAAAAAAACCATGGCTCAAGGAGGTTAACAAGCTTTTCCAGTCTCACAGTTGCTCATAGAAGGTAGAATGAGGCATGGCACTAGGTGTATCCCACATTGTTACCAGTGATCTATGTTAGAGATATCATATCTCCTTTATTTCATCTTGCTGTCCATAGGCTAGCACCATATCTAATGGAGAGAAAAGATTCTATAATGGATTGAATGGCAATCCCCTCAAAAGGCGTGTTCATGCTGTAACCCCCAGAACTGATGAATGTGATCTTTTGGGATAAAGGGTCTTAGTGGGTGTAATTAAGGATCTTGACATGGGGGAGATGATCCTGGACTCTATGGGTGGGCCATAAACCTAATGGCAGGTGTCCTTATAAGAGGCAGAACAGAAAACACAGGAGAGGAGAAGGCTACATTAAGACAGAGGCAGAGAATGGAGTGATAGTGCCAGAAGCCAAAGAATACTTGGAGCCATCAGAGACTAAAAGAGGCCAGGAATGCAGTATCTCCTAGAGCCTTCAGGAAGCATAGCCCTGAAGACACCTTGATTTCAGTCTTTTGACCTCTTGACTGTGGGACAATGAAATTCTGTTATTCTGTTGTTTCAAGTCACCAAGTTTGTGGTGACTAATATAGAGTCAGACAGACGTGAGTGTCTCTTGGTTCTCAGCCAGTATGAGCTGGAAGAAGCTGGGGATTAAATATACTCTCTGAACCTCATTTTCCTTGTCTCTGACATTGGAGGAGAATAATGAAATCATGTTTGAAGTGTTTGTTTGTAGGGCTGAAGAACAGTGTCAGGTCTATGCTAAGGATGGAATGGCCTCAGAAAGAAGCAAAAGTTGAATTGAAGCCAAGGGTGGTGTCTCACATCTGTAATCTTAGCTGAGAGGCTGAGCCAGAATAGCAGATTTGAGGCCAGCCTCAGGTAGCAAGACAGCCTCAAAATAAAATAAAAAGGACTGAGTATGTAGCTCAGTGGTAGAGGTCTTACCTACCTAGCACACACATGATCCTGTGTTCAATCCCTGGTAATACACAAACATGCACAAAAATGGAACTAAATTAGTATCAAATGAAATTTTCTGAGAACATTTAAATCCTAGACTGTTACATGATCACTTTAAACCTACTTTTACTGGAATACATATTAATGGTTTATATTAGTCTCATTAATTACTTCATCTTAGCTTAAGCAAGTTAGTGTACATTTATATGGCAAACAGGAAAAAGAAGGAGTTGATCAGTATATCTGAGCTAAGCACCAGTTGTGTGTTCCTGGAGTGGCTGTGATTTGGGTGATGGGGAAATCACCACATTCTCTGCACTATGGTGAGCTGCAAACTCATAAAAATCACTGACATCATGTTCTTTAAAAGCTTTCTAAAGATTGTTGTTTGGCTTCATAATTATGGGGAGAGCAGGCTTTCAACTAAGATGCTGTCAGGAGACTGATGATTTGATTAGCTTGCTGCCACCCAAGAAGGAGTGAGGGCTGCAAAGACCAAGTGAGGATAGTGTGGTAGTTTGAAAACATGTTCACAAATTCTTCAGTTTTCTTCCCATCAAGAGGAGGTGTCTGCATTTGCCTGAAGAAAGAAGTGAAGTTACTCACTGGCTTGACAATAATCATGGCCATGGTGGGATAAGAAGTCACTTATGTAATGGTGTTGCTGTTCCACCACCCTGTTGTTCCCACCAAAACTGTGATGTACATATGCATGAATGTGGAATGGATTTGGACAAACACAAAGAACCCAGAAGCTTGGCACAGAAGGTGGGAAATTTTAATAGGGAATGCTCATGTCAGTGTATATGGAATCATAGAAGCATTTCAAAAAGAACACCACCATGTACAAAGTGAATGTGAATATATTATCTGAGGAGACTCAGACCCTAAAAGAAAATAGTGGCTATTCCTTGTGATGCAGGACTTTAAAACACAGTTAATTATGGCTCAAGTCAGCTGGCTCTTATGGACTACCTTAATGCAATTGCCCATAATCTGTCCCTGTGGCATAATTTTTCAAATATTGAAATTTCTCTGCAGTATTTTAGTTTTTTTCTACTATTTTAAATTGCCAATATTGGATTTGACAATTTGCTTTGCTATGTATAATAACCTTCAAATCATTTCGAATACTAGAGGTAAAAGTTTATAAAGACTTTTTGGAGACTTCTAACACATTTAAGCATTTTTTTGCAAATTCAATTCCATCAAAGTGCATTACCTAAATGCCACTTTTGTGTGCATTGTGTGTGTATAAAAACATTGAAACTTACCCAATAAATGAAGAGATGTCCTTTTTTGTTCATCTGCATTTATGAAAAATAAAATTTCAGAGGAACGTTGGATTGTGTAGGGGGAAGTAGGGGGGCCGGGAGAGGAAAAAGATGGTGGAATGAGAAACATCATTCACCTATGTACTTGTATGATTACACAAATGGTGTGACTCTACATTATGTACAACCAGAGAAATGAAAAGTTGTACACCATTTGTGTACAATGAATCAAAATACATTCTGCTATCATGTATAACTAAATAGAACAAGCAATAAAAAATTAAAAAATAAGATTTCTTGAAATCTCAGCTTTTCAGGTAACTGTATATACAATGGTGACTGATTATAGTTTTTTGACTGACCTTATCAAAAGGATAAGGTTTGACATCATAGTATTTCAGATGATTGCAATTTTAAAGCAGGGAGCACTCAATTAACAACCACATTGATACACAATTATGCATTTTGCTTTTTGATCTATTTCTTTATAAATAGGTTCCTCTGCTCATAAGTGCTATTCCCATGTGACTATTGTTAGTATACCTGAATTCTTGTGCTTGCAAAAGTATGCATTTATTTTGGCCTATTTTACTGTGGAAAGAATATTATGTTTTGTCATATTTTTATGTTTCTTAAAGTAATTCACATTTAAATGTTGAAATAAATGTCTTTTAAAGAAAAAAAGAAATGGTGTCTAATTTCCTTTCCTGGGAATATAGGCTGGATTTATTGACTTGTTTCTAAGGAATAGGATGCAGTGTTACTTTTCAGTCTAAGTTATAAAATTCATTACAGCTTCTGCTTGGATCTTTCTCCCTTGGGACATGCAACTTAGAATCTCTAAGGCATCCTGTAAGAGTTTTGGCTATCCTGAAGCCACCATGTTGGGTTGACCATATAGAAATAGAGATATTTTAGGATTCCAATTATTTCAGGTATCAGCTCTATGAGTCTTTCTAGTTCAGCTACAAACCTGAAAAGGACTTTGAGATGACCTCACTTCCAACCACCATCTGATCATAACTACATGAGAGACCCTAATTGAGAAACCACCAAGGAGGCATAATAAATGATTGTTAAGGCTCCACATTACTAAGTTAGGGGTAGTTTGTTGTGCAGATGAGTGTACATGGATGTTGGCTGGGGCAGTGGAAGGAAAGGAAAATGAATGGACTCTACAGGGATAGTGGGAGGTTTTGCAGCTGGGGTACTTTGGTTGGTTAATGAAATAATCCAGGTTTGTTATTCATGCATGCATTCATTTATACTTATTAAGTCCATGCTTTATTAGACACTAAGGACATAGAAAGAAACAAGACCTCATTTCCCTAAGAAGTTTCCAATTCCAGGATAACAAACACATTATTTCAAGATGTACCTGATATAGAAGTGGCATAGGAAATGAATAATCATTTTAATATAAAAAGGGAAAAGGGATATCTGGGAGTCAGGGAAGTCTTCTTTGAAGGTCACAGCTTTGAAAGGTGAATAGAAGTTGTGGTAGATTTACTGTGAAGCTAATAAATCTTAAACTTCAGGGTCACTCACATGCATGGGCACTTTCCAAGTCCCCAGTACTGTATAGGAGTTACTCTTTTTCCAAATTTTTGCTTTCCGCAGTTCTATTTACCTGAGTCAAATTGAGTTCAAAAGCATTGAATAGAAGATTCCAGAAATAAACTATTCATAATTCTTAATTTGCATATTGTTCCGAGTAGCATGATGAAATCTCTTTTGTAGTCTCCCTACCACCCAGGATGTGAATCATCCCTTTGTCCAGTGAATATACTACCTGCATATTAGTCAATAAGTATGTATTTCAGTTATCAGATCACATGTCACAGTATTGCAATGCTTCTATTCAAGAAACTCTTATTTTATTTAATAATGGCCCCAAAGTGCAAGAGTAGTGATGCTTCACTTCCCCACAGGTTAAATGGTGGTAGAGTGGGTATTGAAATTTTGAGAACCCAAGTAGGAAGAAGTTGAGTTGGGATTATATTTAGTTTGGGTTTACTGGGATATATGACTTGTTGAGTTGTACAAAGTCATTTCTGTGTATAGTTAATGCATTGTTAGCCATCTTGAGGTAGGAATAGTTTCACTAGCATCCAGTGTGTTAGATTCACTTGGCATTATGGTATGGAAGTTTGGGCACTGAGCTGCATCCTGATGTAAATATATTCTGGTATCCTACACCAAAATTATTTAGGTAGTGTGGGAAAAATATTGTGTTTCAATGGAAAACTATTCATTAGTTAGGCAATTCTAGGACATACTGCTCTGGATGATCACTTTCTGATTCAATGGATAAATTGTAGATAACTGAGAGCAATGCAAAATAACCATTGTCTAAAGATCTGTAAATTCCATCCTTTCCGAAAGAGGTTCAGCTGACTTCCCTAACCCTTGTAGAAAAACCAATTTTGCCCTCTTTTGCATATTCATTTCAGCATTCTTTTACTCCTTATAAATTTTTTCCTTCCAATCAGTTATAACATCTGCTTGGTTGCTTATTGATTTAGATAAAATCTTTAACATGTATGAATTTTTATATCTGTATGAGAATAATGATTCTACATGTATTCCTTTGAAAATTGCCTTTTTGATAGTTTTAAAGATCTTCCAACAAGACACCCAAAGACTTAATGTTTCTCTATATAAATTTTGTGTTTTGATTTTGGTTTGTTTAGATCAGATGTTATTACTAATTGCTGATAGCAATGAATGAGAAGCTGATTTTATGATGTGACCATTTGAAGATTTTTGTGCATGGGCTTAATTGTTTGTAAGAGATCTAGTCTTTGTGGGATGAGAGAGACAACAGAGACTTTTCATTTGTTTGTTTTGAGATGAAGTCAGTTAAAAACTTCATGTCCACAGAGAAGGAGAACTCATTGACATTTGGATCAATGGGTTTTCGTGTTTCTACTTTCACTCTTTCCCCATGGCTGAAATGGTAGAATTGAAGCTATAATCTTTCTCTATATCTGTGTCTATGTATTTGTAATTCAGAAAGGCCTTTATCTTTCTGTGAGTGTGTAATGTTTTCCTACCTCCAGATGGTATTAATAATACGAAATTAAAGGACCTCTGTTCTTATTGACTTATAAAGATAAATAAGCACTTATATAGGTTGAGTATTCCCCAAATTCCAAGAAAATAAGGAAATTTAATTTCTAATATTTTGAATATGATAGAATAAAAAAATTGCATAGAATGTAACTAAAAATGTTTAAAAATCCAGTTTATTAATTTATGTCAATCTTTGGAAAATAAGACCAGTTTACTATTTTTAGCTTACTAAAACATTTGCCAATTTATCAATGTTAAATATAATAGCAAACACTTTATTCTGCTTAGGTATGTCTTCCTTTACTAATAGTCACTGACCAAATAAGTTAGCATTGCTTCTACTTAATGTTTAAGATTATGAAAAATGTAAAATTATGTTTAACCAATTTGAACCATTATTCTGACAAATTTCATTGCAGCAGTAATTATACTTTGTAATATGATCATGTGAAGATAATTTTCAAGATTTTCAGAATATCCAAAATTTAGGTTGATATTAAGTTAAGTTAATTAATGGATATTCATTAGATAACTAGATAATTTCTAAGTAAGTATTCTAAGTATTCTCTGAGGACATTTAAATCTTAGATTGTTATCTGGTCCCTTTTTTTGGGGAGAGGTACTGGGATTGAACTCAGGGGCACTCGACCATGGAGTCACATCTCCAGTCCTATTTTGTATTTTATTTAGAGACAGGGTCTCACTGAATTGCGTAGTACTTCACTTTTGCTGAGGCTGGCTTTGAACTCACAGTCCTCCTGCCTCAGTCTCCCAAACCACTGGGATTACAGGCATGAGCCACCACGCCTGGCTTACCTGGTCACTTCTAACAATTAAGTTATATCCCACTAAACCCAAACTAATGGTAACTCCAACTTAACTTCTTCATGCTTAGGTCCTCAAGATTCTAGCATCCACTCTATCACCATCTATCATGGGGGGATGTGAAGCATCACTACTCTTGAGCTTTTGGGCCATTATCCAGTAAAATAAAGATTACTGGAGCTGAAGCACTGTGATACTGTGGCATGTGATCTGATAACTGAGATGGTTACTAATTGACTATTGGGAAAGTGATTATTAAGCACAATGTTAAGTTTACATGTTTTCACTTCTTATTTTCATATGCTACAAAGAGGCCTTAGCTTTGGACCTATGAAATAATATATTCATATTTGCCACTTTGAGAGTTCATATAAGGAAACGTGTGGCTATAGAAAGTCGTGTTTGCTATTCATGAGCTCTGTAAGTCCATTAAAATGTTCCTGTGTAACAGACAATTCTTAATTATCTATTCACATAGTTTTCATTGTGAAATAGAAGTCACTTATAGGCGAGTAAAAGGAAGTCTAATAGAGTGAAGGAAGGAGAATCGGGGAGGGAAAGGAGGATATGGGGGAAAGGGGAGATCAAGAACTGAAATCAATTTCAATGCATGTATGAGTTTTCTGGGATGAACCCAACTACTATGTATAACTATAAAGCTCTAATAAAGAATAAAAATAAAGAATAAAAATGAATAAATATGGATTATAATAATAAAAGTAACTTAATTTTGAAAAAAGAAGTCACTTTGGTTAATAGTTATAATGAATCAAATCTGTTGAGACCATATTTAAGAGAAGTAGTTTCAGAGTAGTATACTTAATGACTACTTCTGTTTTTCAAGAAAGAGTAGTTTTTATTATAAAAGCAGCAGTTCTCATAGATTTTTGTTGTTGGTGGTGTTGTTTGTTTAGGTCTCCAAAACACTCTTCAAACTTATTGAAGACTATTGAGGTTGTTGGATGTTGTTTTTTGGGTTATAATTACTAATATTTATCATGTTTGAAATTGGAGGTAAGAAATTATTTAATGATATGATGGTATACTTAGAGGAACCAGGAAATTCCACCAGAAAACTTTTAGATCTCATAAGTGAATTCAGTAAAGTAGCGGGATATAAGATCAATGCACATAAATCTAAGGCATTTTTATATATAAGCGATGAATCTTCAGAAAGAGAAATTAGGAAAACTACCCCATTCACAATAGCTTCGAAAAAAATAAAGTATTTGGGAATCAATCTCACAAAAGAGGTGAAAGACCTCTACAATGAGAACTACAGAACACTAAAGAAAGAAATTCAAGAAAACCTTAGAAGATGGAAAGATCTCCCATGTTCTTGGATAGGAAGAATTAATATTGTCAAAATGGCCATACTATCAAAAGTGCTATACAGATTCAATGCAATTCCAATTAAAATCCCAATGATGTACCTTACAGAAATAGAGCAAGCAATTATGAAATTCATCTGGAAGAATAAAAAACCCAGAATAGCTAAAGCCATCCTTGGCAGAAAGAGTGAAGCAGGGGGTATCGCAATACCAGATCTTCAACTCTACTACAAAGCAATAGTAACAAAAACGGCATGGTATTGGTACCAAAATAGAAAGGTGGATCAATGGTACAGAATAGAGGACACGGAAACAAACCCAAATAAATACAATTTTCTCATACTAGACAAAGAGGCCAAAAATATGCAATGGAGAAAAGATAGCCTCTTCAACAAATGGTGCTGGGAAAATTGGAAATCCATATGCAACAGAATGAAACTAAACCCATATCTCTCACCATGCACGAAACTAAACTCAAAATGAATTAAGGATCTCGGAATCAGACCAGAGACCTTGCATCTTATAGAAGAAAAAGTAGGTCCAGAGCTTCAACATGTCGGCTTAGGACCAGACTTCCTCAACAGGACTCCCATAGCACAAGAAATAAAAGCAAGAATTAATAACTGGGATAGATTCAAACTAAAAAGCTTTCTCTCAGCAAAGGAAACTATCAGCAATGCAAAGAAAGAGCCTACAGAGTGGGAGAAAATCTTTGCCAATCATACTTCAGATAGAGCGCTAATCTCCAGAATCTATAAAGAACTCAAAAAACTCTACACCAAGAATGTAAATAATCCAACTGACAAATGGGCTAAGGAAATGAATAGACACTTCACAGAAGAAGATATACAAGCAATCAACAAACATATGGAAAAATGTTCACCATCTCTAGTAATAAGAGAAATGCAAATCAAAACCACCCTAAGATTCCATCTCACCCCAATTAGAATGGCAATTATCAAGAATACAACCAACAACAGGTGTTGGCGAGGATGTGGGGAGAAAGGTACACTCATACATTGCTGGTGGGGTTCCAAATTAGTGCAGCCACTCTGGAAAGCAGTGTGGAGACTCCTTAGAAAACTTGGAATGGAACCACCATTTGACCCAGCTATCCCACTCCTTGGCCTATACCCAAAGGACTTAAAATCAGCATATTACAGAGATACAGCCACATCAATGTTCATAGCTGCTCAGTTCACAATAGCCAGATTGTGGAACCAACCTAGATGTCCTTCAATTGATGAATGGATAAAGAAACTGTGGTATATATATACAATGGAATATTACTCAGCCATAAAGAACGATAAAATTATGGCATTTGCAGGCAAATGGAGGAAACTGGAGAATATCATGCTAAGTGAGATAAGCCAATCTCAAAAAACCAAAGGACGAATGATATCGCTAATAAGTGGATGATGACACATAATGGGGGGTGGGAAGGGTTAGTGTTGGGGTTGGAGTTGGGTTTAGGGAGGGGGGCAGGAATGGAGGAAGGAAGGACTGTATAGATGGAGGGGAAGGGTGGGAGGGGAGGGGGGGAAGGGAAAAAAATGGCACAATGAATCAAACAACATTACCCTATGTAAATTTATGATTACACAAATGGTATGCCTTTACGCCATGTACAGACAGAGAAACAACATGTATCCCATTTGTTTACAATAAAAAAAAAGATATAAAAAAAAGAAATTATTTAAATGTATAAATACTTTCTGATTCATTTCAAGGCAGCAATGATGAACACATTGCATGTTATCAGCTTTTTAATATTGTTAAATTAGTTCTGACCTGGCAGGATGTTTGCCATAATGTGTCAGATTATTCCAAAATATAAACAAGCCTAACAAAGGACTAATCCTGGAAAGTGAATTTTGGTTGCCTTGATTTATAATATTTGAGTCTGCAAAATTATGAAATGTGTCAAAATCTTAGCAAAATTTGCTCAGTTTTGATGGGAACAAGTCTTTGGCTTACCGTTTGCGTTCCCATACAGTATGAATGACTCCTTTGTTTCTTTACTTTGCTTAGACAACAATTTTCTATGCTGGATGTCAACTTTGTTATGTTTTTCAGCATTCAAGAAAATGAACAAAAGCTACTCACTTTGAAGAGTTAAAATTCATTATAGTCATGCTAAAATATGTATATTTAAATATACTTGGGGGTTTTCAAGATGGCGGACTAGAGGGTGGCTGCATTTCATGTTGCTCCAGGACGCAGGATTCAAAAGAGGAGATAGTGAGAGACTTGGGACCAACTCAAAGCCGCTGGGTGAGTCTCTCCCATTGGGGAGGCATCCCGGATGGGGCGGTAGTCCCAGAATGCAGGGAACTTTGTGAAGTAGAGTTGCCCCGTGAGACGCCCCTCCCCCCGCTGGAGCAGTAAACGCAGACAACTGGGAACATCGTAGAGGAGGCCGCTCAGCACAGCACTTGGACTAGGAGCAACCACTGCGGATATGGGCGGCTGCCTGAGGAGGAACTGCGTGGCGAGCTGTTTGGACTCAGAGCAACTGCTTCTGAACACTGGGGGGCTGCCCGGAGGAAGAGGAGGAGCGCGGCGGGTCACTTGGTCTAGGAGTGACTGCTTCAGAGCTACAGGCGGTTGCCTGAGGAGGAGCTGCGTGGTGAGCTATTTGAACTCAGAGCTACCGCTCCTGAACACCGGGGGGTTGCCCGGAGGAAGAGGAGGAACATGGCGGGTCGCTTGGTCTAGGAGTGACTGCAAGAGCTCCGGGTGGCTGCTCAGAGGAGGAGGCGAGTGGTGAGTTGATTGGACTCAAAGCAACTGCTCCTGAACACCGGTGGCCTGTCCGGAGGAGGAGCGTGGTGGGTCACTTGGTCTCTGAGTGATCGCTCCTGAACACGCGGGGGGCTACCCCGAGGAGGAGGAGGAACAGGGCAGGTCACTTGGACTCGGAGTGACAGCCTAGGACTATAGGCGGTTGGCGGGAAGAGGAGACACGAAGTGAGTTGCTTGGACTCCTAGTGACTGTGTCGGAACACCGGGCGGCTGTCCAGAGGAAGAGGTGTGTGACGGGTCTCTGGGTCTCGGAGCTATTGTACGGGGTTCCAGGTGGCGGCTCAGAGGAGGGGCCGCATAGCCAGGCGATTAGGTGCAGAGCAGGGTCCCAGGACCTAGGCGGCTTCTTGGTGGAAGAGCCGCACAGAGACACGCCTAGGGGCGGAGCGAAGGTTGCGGGCAGATTCTCTGAGGAGAGGCAGGCTAAGGAGACTGGTCTGCGAAGGGTGAGGCTCCCAGGCCCAGGAGGTAGGTCCGGGCCCCTGGGAACGTTGCAGAGGAAGGCAGCCCAGCCCAGGCGGTAGTTGTAGATTGAGGGGAACCTCTAGGAGGGGAACTGATCAGCGAGACCTCCCCACCAGGTGAGTCTTCCTGCCGGGTGAAGTTTTCCCACAAGGACAGTAAAACCAGAGACACAAGCACAGACAGGCCTTGCCTCAGTCCACAGCCTAGTTCCCCTTTGGATGACCATTGGTCAACAAGTGGAGGCACCTCTGCCCACTGTCAGGGAATATACCCCACCTGAGGGTCACCACCCCTAGAGAGGCAACATCCTTGAGGAGCACTGCATTATCAACTTCCTCCAAGACTTCAGGCTACTGAAGGATAAGAGGGGATACACTAGCAATCTTCAGGGACATTATAAGTCAATAGAGGAAATCTGCAATATCTTAATGATCCACTGATTCCTGAACAATATTAGAAAACAAGGGAAGAAAATGCCCCAAACAAATCTAGATGTTACATTAATAAAATCCAACGACAGCATGGTAGAAGAAATGACAGAAAGGGAGTTCAGAATGTACATAATTAAAATGATCAGAGAAGCAAACGATGAGATGAAAGAGCAAATGCAGGCATTGAATGATGAGATGAAAGAGCAAATGCAGGCATTGAATGATCACACCAATCGACAGTTAAAAGAGCAAATACAGGAAGCAAAAGATCATTTCAATAAAGAGTTAGAGATATTGAAAAAACAAACAAACAGGAATCCTTGAAATGAAGGAAACAATAAACCAAATTAAGAACTCCATAGAAAGCATAACCAATAGGATAGAACACCTGGAAGACAGAACCTCAGATATTGAAGAAAAAATATTTAACCTTGAAAACAAAGTTGACCAAACAGAGAAGATGGTAAGAAATCATGAACAGAATCTCCAAGAACTATGGGATATCATGAAAAGGCCAAATTTGAGAATTATTGGGATTGAGGAAGACTTAGAGAAACAAACCAAAGGAATGAACAATCTATTCAATGAAATAATATCAGAAAATTTCCCAAATCTGAAGAATGAAATGGAAAATCAAGTTCAAGAGGCTTATAGGACTCCAAATACACAAAATTACAACAGACCCACACCAAGGCACATTATAATGAAAATACCTAACATACAAAATAAAGACAGAATTTTAAAGACTGAGAGAAAAGAATCAAATTACATTCAGAGGGAAACCAATACGGATATCAGCAGATTTTTCAATCCAGACCCTAAAAGCTAGAAGGGCCCGGAACAACATTTTTCAAGCTCTGAAAGAAAATGGATGCCAACCAAGAATCTTACACCCAGCAAAACTTACCTTCAAATTTGACGATGAAATAAAATCCTTCCATGATAAACAAAAGCTAAAAGAATTTACAAAAAGAAAGCCAACATTACAGAACATTCTCAGCAAAATATTCCATGAGGAAGAGATAAAAAACAAAGAAGCAAATCAGCAAAGGGAGGAATTATCCTAAAGGAACTTTCAAATAAAGGAGGAACCAAGTTGTGTCAAAAAAATAAATAAATAAATAAAATTTTAAAAATGAACCAAATGACCAGGAATACAAATCATATCTCAATAATAACCCTGAATGTTAATGACCTGAATTCATCAATCAAAAGACATAGACTGGCAGATTGGATTAAAAAGAAAGATCCAACAGTATGTTGCCTGCAAGAGACTCACCTCATAGAAAGAGATACCCATAGACTAAAGGTGAAAGGATGGGGAAAAACATACCATGCACATGGACTCAGCAAAAAAGCTGGAGTATCCATACTCATTTCAGATAATGTGGACTTCAAGCCAATGTTAGTCAGAAGGGATAAAGAAGGACATTTCATACTGCTTAAGGGAAGCATAAATCAGCAAGATATAAGAATCATAAACATCTATGCCCCAAACAGTAACTCATCCATGTATGTCAAACAAATCCTTCTCAATTCTAGAAACCAAACAGACCATAACACAATAATACTAGGTGATTTTAACATGTCTCTCTCACCACTGGACAGATCTTCCAAACAAAAATTGAACAAAGAAACCATAGATCTCAATAACACAATCAATAATTTAGACTTAACAGACATTTATAGAATATACCATCCAACCAAGAGCGAATACACTTTCTTCTCAGCAGCACATGGATCCTTCTCTAAAATAGACCATATATTATGCCACAAAGCTAATGTTAGCAAATACAAGAAGATGGAGACACTACCTTGTATTCTATCAGATCAAAATAAATTGAAGTTAGAAATAAATGAAAGAGTAAAAAACAGAAACTACTCCAACACCTGGAGATTAATCAATATGCTATTATATGATGAATGGATAACAGAAGATGTTAGGAAGGAAATTAAAAAATTCTTAGAGGTAAATGAGAACAAAGAAATATCATATCAAAATCTCTGGGACACTATGAAAGCAGTACTTAGAGGAAAATTTATTTCATGGAGCACATTTAATAAAAGAAGTAAAACTCAACAAATCAACGACCTAACACTACAGCTCAAAGCCCTAGAAAAAGAAGAACAGACCAACACCAAAAGTAGTAGAAGACAGGAAATAGTTAAACTCAGAGCTGAAATCAACGAAATTGAAACAAAAGAAACAATACAAAAAATTGACAAAATAAGTAGTTGGTTTTTCGAAAAAATAAACAAAATTGATAAACCTTTAGCCACACTAACAAAGAGAAGACGAGAGAAAACCCAAATCACTAAAATTCGGAATGAACAAGGAAATATCACAACAGACACGACTGAAATACAAAACATAATTAGAAGCTATTTTGAAAATCTATACTCCAACAAAGTAGAAAATTTTGAAGACATCAACAGGTTTCTAGAGACATATGAATTGCCTAAACTGAACGAGGAGGACATACACAATTTAAATAGACCAATTTCAAGTAATGAAATAGAAGAAGTCATCAATAGCCTACCAACAAAGAAAAGTCCAGGACCAGATGGGTTCTCAGCCGAGTTCTACAAAACCTTTAAAGAAGAGCTCATTCCAATACTTCTCAAAGTATTCCATGAAATAGAAGAGGAGGGAACTCTCCCAAACTCATTCTATGAAGCCAATATTACCCTGATACCTAAACCAGACAGAGACACATCGAGGAAAGAAAATTTCAGACCAATATCCTTAATGAACATCGACGCAAAAATTCTCAACAAAATTTTAGCAAATCACATACAAGAACATATTAAAAAGACAGTGCACCCTGATCAAGTGGGTTTCATCCCAGGGATGCAAGGTTGGTTCAACATTAGGAAATCAATAAATGTCATTCACCATATCAATAGACTTAAAGTCAAGAATCACATGATTATTTCCATAGATGCAGAAATAGCATTTGATAAAATACAGCACCCCTTCATGCTGAAGACACTAGAAAATATAGGGATAGTGGGAACATTCCTTAACATTGTAAAGGCCATCTATGCTAAGCCCATGGCTAATATCATTCTAAATGGTGAAAAACTGAAAGCATTCCCCCTAAAAACTAGAACAAGGCAGGGATGCCCTCTCTCACCACTTCTATTCAATATTGTCCTTGAAACTCTAGCCAGAGCAATTAGACAGACCAAAGAAAATAAAGAGATATGAATAGGAAAAGAAGAACTCAAACTATCCCTATTTGCTGATGATATGATTATATACTTAGAGGAACCAGGAAAATCCACCAGAAAACTTTTAGAACTCATAAGTGAATTCAGTAAAGTAGCAGGGCATAAGATCAAAGCACATAAATCTAATGCATTTCTATCCATAAGTGATTAATTCTCTGAAAGAGAATAAAAAACCCAGAACAGCTAAAGCAATCCTTGGCAGAAAGAGCAAAGCAAGGGTTATCGCAATACCAGATCTTCAACTCTACTACAAAGCAATAGTAACAAAAACGGCATGGTATTGGTACCAAAATAGAAAGGTGGATCAATGGTACGGAGTAGAGGACACAGACACAAACCCAAATAAATACATTTTTCTCATACTAGACAAAGGGGCCAAAAATATGCAATGGAGAAAAGATAGCCTCTTCAACAAATGGTGCTGGGAGAATTGGAAATCCATATGCAACAGAATGAAACTAAACCCCTATCTCTCACCATGCACGAAACTAAACTCAAAATGAATTAAGGATCTCGGAATCAGACCAGAGACCTTGCATCTTATAGAAGAAAAAGTAAGTCCAGAGCTTCAACATGTCGGCTTAGGACCAGACTTCCTGAACAAGACTCCCATAGCAGAAGAAATAAAAGCAAGAATAAATAACTGGGATAGATCCAAACTAAAAAGCTTTCTCTCAGCAAAGGAAACTATCAACAATGTGAAGAGAGAGCCTACAGAGTGGGAGAAAATCTTTGCCAATCATACTTCAGATAGAGCACTAATTTCCAGAATATAAAAAGAACTCAAAAAACTCTACACCAATAATACAAATAATCCAATCGACAAATGGGCTAAGGAAATGAATAGACACTTCACAGAAGAAGATCTACAAGCAATCTACAAACATATGCAAAAATGTTCAACATCTCTAGTAATAAGAGAAATGCAAATCAAAACCACCCTAAGATTCCATCTCACCCCAATTAGAATGGCGATTATCAAGAATACAAGCAACAACAGGTGTTGGCGAGGATGTGGGGAGAAAGGTACACTCATACATTGCTGGTGGGGCTGCAAATTAGTGCAGCCACTCTGGAAAGCAGTGTGGAGACTCCTTAGAATACTTGGAATGGAACCACCATTTGACCCCACTATCCGACTCCTTGGTCTATACCCAAAGGACTTAAAATCACCCTATTACAGAGATATAGCCACATCAATGTTCATAGCTGCTCGGTTCACAATAGCCAGATTGTGGAACCAACCTAGATGTCCTTCAATTGATGAATGGATAAAGAAACTGTGGTATATATATATATATATATATATATATATATATATATATATATATACAATGGAATATTACTCAGCCATAAAGAATGATAAAATTATGGCATTTGCAGGCAAATGGATGAAACTGGAGAATATCATGCTAAGTGAGATACGCCAATCTCAAAAAACCAAAGGACAAATGATATCGCTAATAAGTGGATGATGACACATAATGTGGCATGGGAGGGTTTAGTTTTAGGGTTAGAGTTAGGGTTAGGGAGGGGGGCAAGAATGGAGGAAGGAAGGACTGTATAGAGGGAAAAGAGGGGTGGCAGCGGTGGGGGGGAAGGGAAAAAATAACAGAATGAATCAAACAGCATTACCGTATGTAAAATTATGATTACACAAATGGTATGCCTTTACGCCATGTAAAACAGAGAAACAATGTGTATCCCATTTGTTTACAATAAAAATAAATAAATAAAGAGTAACTTTGATTTAAAAAAATATATATATATACTTTATTGTCACTTTGGTTAAGTAGATAATGAGGTATGATTTCTCAACCATGTATGATCCTATCCTAATCAAGTTTCCAAATTCTCTTTGATAACTTTTGATTATTGCCTTTTCTAAACCAAATCCTAAAATAAAACAAAAGAAAACTTTCATGATGTCTTTTTATATCTAAAACTATCTTTGAGATTTTCCACAGGGTTCCTGGAAAATGACAAAGATTTCTTCTTTTACCTTTAAATAAGACATGTTAGAAATTATCAGTTTTATTTAACAGGATGCTATTAATAAGTTTCATGGGAAGGATTGTCAAATCAGAAATGAAGCTGGGTGTGTAGCTCAAAGGTAGAGCACTTGCCTAGCATGTGGGCTTAATCCTAAAAACCACAGAAATGATACTCAGCTTTCTCTATGTTTATTTTGTATAGGTAGCATGTTTTTATTAAAATATTTCTGGCTCACGCAGTGGCATATGCCTATAATGCTAGCAACGCAGGAGACTGAGTTAGGAGAATTATAAGTCCAAGGCCAGTTTCAGCAACCTGCCTCAAAATAAAAAAAATGGACTGGGATGCAGCTCAATAGTAGTGTTCTTGGGTTCAATTCTCAGCACCCATCCTCCCAAAAAATTTGAAATAGGATGCTGTTTAGGAAGTTCCTAGAGATTTGTCAATGCCCTTTTGCTCTAGAATATGATTCTGTTTACTAGATCCCTGAGGCTTCTTTGTTGATATTAAGCAACAATAGTGTACTGTTATCAGTCATAATTCTAAGCTTAATTTAAAAACGTTTACTTGTCCATGGTGCTTCTTTTCTAAGTTTGAATCAAGGTTAGCAGTTTTCAATTGAAAAACCAGAAATCCTTGAAATGAAGGAAAAACTAAACCAAATTAAAAACTCCATAGAAAGCATACCAATAGGATAGAACACCTGGAAGACAGAACATCAGACTGAAGACAAAATATTTAACTTGAAAACAAAGTTGGCCAAACAGAGAAAATGGTAAGAAAACATGAACAGAATCTACAAGAATTATGGAATATCATGGAAAGGCCAAATTTAAGAATTATTGGGATTTAGGAAGGCTTAGAGAAACAAACCAAAGGAATGAACAGTCTATTCAATGAAATAATATCAGATATTTTCCCAAATCTGAACAATGAAATGAAAAATCAAGTACAAGAGGCTTATAGAACTCCAAATATACAAAATTACAACAGACCCACATGAAGGCACATTATAATGAAAATTCTTAACATACAAAATATAGAATTTTAAAGGCTGTGAGAGAAAAAAAATCAAATTACATTCAGAGGGAAACCAATATGGATATCAGATATTTTCAACCCAGACCCTAAAAGCTAGAAGGGTCTGGAACAAATTTTTCAAGCTCTGAAAGAAAATGGATGCCAACCAAGAATCTTATATCCAGCAAAACTTACCTTCAGATTTGACAACGAAATAAAATCCTTCCATGATAAATGACAGCTAAAAGAATTTACAAATAGAAAGTGAACACTGCAGAACATTCTCAGCAAAAATTTCCATGAGGAAGAGATGAAAAATAACGATGTAAATCAGCAAAGGGAGGAACCCTAAAGGAATAGACAAATAAAGGAGAAAACAAGTCATGTTAAAAAGAAAAATAAGCCAAATGACTGGGAATACAAATCATATGCCAATAATAACCCTGAATGTTAATGACCTGAACTCATCAATCGAAAGACATAGACTGGCAGATTGGATAATAAAGAAAAACTGAACAATATGCTGCCTTCAAGAGACTCACCTCATAGAAAGAGATACCCATAGACTAAAGGTGAAAGGATGGGGAAAAACATACCATGCACATGGACACAGCAAAAAAGCTGGAGTATCCATCCTCATATCAGATAATGTGGACTTCAAGCCAAAGTTAGTCAGAAGGGATAAAGAAGGACATTTCATACTGCTTAAGGGAAGCATAAATCAGCAAGACATAACAATCATAAATATCTATGCCCCAAACAATGGCACATCCATGTATGTTAAACAAATCCTTCTCAATTCCAGGAACCAAATAGACAACACAATAATACTAGGTGATTTTAACACACCTTTCTCAACATTGGACAGATCTTCCAAACAAAAATTGAACAAAGAAACCATAGATCTCAATAACACAATCGATAATTTAGACTTAACAGATATACATAAAATATTCCATCCAACAAAGAGCGAATACATGTTCTTCTCAGCAGCACATGGATGCTTCTCTAAAATAGACCACATATTATGCCACAAAGCTACTGTTAGCAAATACAAGAAGATAGAGATACTACCTTGTATTCTATCAGATCATAATGGATTAAAATAAATGACAGAATAAAAAACAGAAATTACTCCAGCTACTGGAGATTAAATAATACATTATTGAATGATGAATGGATAACAGAAAACATCAGAGGGGAAATAAAAAAATTCTTAGAGGTAAATGAGAACAAAGATACATCATATCAAAATCCCTGGGACACTATGAAAGCAGTATTTAGAAGAAAATTTATTTCATTGAGTGCATTAAATAAAAGAAGAAAAAAATCAACAAATAAATGACCTAACACTACAGCCCAAGACCCAGAAAAAGAACAGATTAACACCAAAAGTAGTAGAAGACAGGAAATGGTTAAAAATCAGAGCTGAAATCAATGAAATTGAAACAAAAGAAACAATCGAAAAATTGACAAAATAAATAGTTGGTTCTTGAAAAAATAAACAATATTGATAAACCCCTAGCCATACTAATAAAGAGAAGGTGAGAGAAAACTCAAATTACTAAAATTCAGAATGAATAAGAAAATATCACAACAGACATGAGTGAAATGCAAAACATAATTAGAAGCTATTTCAAAAATCTCTACTCCAACAAAATAGAAGATCTCGAAGACATCAACAAGTTTCTAGAGAAATATGAATTACCTAAACTGAACCAGGAGGACATACACAATTTAAATAGATCAATTTCAAGTAATGAAATAGAAGGTCATCAAAAGCCTACCAACAAAGAAAACTCCAGAACCAGGTGGATTCTCAGCCGAGTTCTACAAAACTTTAAAAGAAGAGCTCTTTCCAATACTCCTCAAAGTATTCCATGAAATAGAAGAGGAGGAAACCCTCCCAAACTCACTCTATGAAGCTATTATCACCCTGATACCTAAACCAGACAGAGAAACATTGAGGAAAGAAAATTTCAGACCAATATCCTTAATGAACATTGATGCAAAAATTCTCAACAAAATTTAGCAAATTGCATACAAAAACATATTAAAAAGACAGTGAACCACAATCAAATGGGCTTTATTCCAGGGATGCAAGGTTGGTTCAACATCCAGAAATCAATAAATGTAATTCACCATATCAACGTACTTAAAGTCAAGAATCACATGATTATTTTGATAGATGCAGAAAAAGCATTTGATAAAATACAGCACCCCTTCATGCTCAAAACACTAGAAAAAATAGGGATAGTGGGAACATTCCTTAACATTGTAAAGGCTATCTATGCTAAGCTCATTGCCAATATCATTCTAAATGGTGAAAAACTGAAAGTATTTCCCCTAAAAACTGAAATAAGGCAGGAATGCCCTTTTTCACGACTTCTATTCAATATCATCCTTGAAACTCTAGCCAGAGCAATTAGACAGACAAAAGAAATTAAAGGGATACGAATAGGAAAAGAAGAACTCAAACTATCCCTATTTGCTGATGACATGATTATATATTTAGAGGAACCAGAATTCCAGCAGAAAACTTTTAGAACTCATGAGTGAATTCAGTAATTCAGTAAAGTAGCAGGATATAAGATCAATGCTCATAAATCTAATGCATTTTTATACATAAGTTATGAATCTTCAGAAAGAGAAGTTAGGAAAACTACCCCATTCACAATAGCCTTGAAAAAAATAAAATACCTGGGAATCAATCTAACAAAAGAGGGGAAAGACCTCTACAATGAGAAGTACAGAGCACTAAAGAAAGAAATAAAAGAAAATCCTAGAATATGAACTGATCTTCCATGTTCTTGGATAGGCAGAATTAATATTGTCAAAATGACCATACTCCTGCAAGCAGCTTCAGGGACTAGGACAGGGCAGTCAGGGACTTCCCCAAGCAGCCCAGCCCCCTCTGGCAGGAGGCACCTTTCAAGGCTAGCTTCTCGGAGCAGACCGCCCAGTGAGAGCCTTTCTACACAGAGCCAGCCACAAGTCCCCAAGCTAACGGAGAGCTGTGACCCACAGGCAGCTTCTGGGACCAGGGCAGGGCAGTCAGAGACTTCTCCAGGTGACCCTGCCCCCTCCGGCCGCAGGCTCTTTCCACGGGGCGATCCAAGGTGGCAGACTAGAGGGTGACTGCATCTCCAGTCGCTCCAGAACCCAGGATTCAAGAAGGGGAGGCATTGAGAGACTCGGACCAAAATAGAGCCACTGGGTGAGTCTCCTCCACCGGGTGAAGCTCGGCCTGGGTGGCAGGCACGGATAGGGGCGGCTTATCAGAGCAGGGCAGGGCAGCTAGAGTCTTCCCCAGGTAGCCCTGCTCCCTCCGGCAGTGGGCTCCTCCCACACGGCCAGCTTCTTGGAGCAGGCCACCCAGTGAGAGCCTTTCCGCACAGAACCAGCTCCAAGTCCCAGAGCCAGCAGTGAACTCCAGGTAGCAGCCAACTTCAGGGACCAGGACAGGACAGCCAGGGACTTCCCCAAGCAGCCCTGCCCCCTCCGGCGGCAGGCTCCTTTCATGGCCAGCTTCTCTGAGCAGACCGCCCAGTGAGAGCGTTTCCGCACAGAGCCAGCTCAAAACCCTGGAACCAGTAGCAGGCGAGGGGCAGCTTTCTTCGGAAGCACTGCATTATCAAGTTCCTCTAAGACTTCAGGCTACTGAAGGCTGGTAGGTGATAAACTGGAAATCTACAGGGACACTATAAGCCAATAGAGGAAATCTGCAATATCTCAGAGTCCCACTGACATCTGACCAATATGAGAAAACAAGGGAAAAAGATGTCCCAAACAAACCTAGATACTGTATCAATAAAACCCAATGACAGCACAGCAGAAGAAATGTCAGAAAGGGAGTTCAGAATGTACATAATTAAAACAATCAGGGAAGCTAATGAGGAGATGAAAGAGAAAATGCAGGCATTGAATGATGAGATGAAAGAGTAAATGCAAGCATTGAATGATCGTACCAATCAACAGTTAAAAGAGCAAATACAGGAAGCAAGAGATCATTTCAATAAAGAGTTAGAAATACTGAAAAAAACAAACAAACAGGAATCCTTGAAATGAAGGAAACAATAAACCAAGTTAAAAACTCCATAGAAAGCATAACCAATAGGATAGAACACCTGGAAGACAGAACCTCAGACATTGAAGAAAAAATATTTAACCTTGAAAACAAAGTTGACCAAACAGAGAAGATGGTAAGAAATCATGAACAGAATCTACAAGAATTATGGGATATCATGAAAAGGTCAAATTTAAGAATTACTGGGATTGAGGAAAGCTTAGAAAAACAAACCAAAGGAATGAAGAATCTATTCAATGAAATAATATCAGAAAATTTCCCAAATCTGAAGAACGAAATGGAAAGCCAAGTATAAGAGGCTTATAGGACTCCAAATATACAAAATTACAACAGACCCACACCAAGGCACATTATTATGAAAATACCTAACATACAAAATAAAGACAGAATTTTAAAGGCCGTGAGAGAAAAGAATCAAATTACATTCAGGGGGAAACCAATAAGAACATCAGCAGATTTTTCAATCCAGACCCTAAAAGCTAGAAGGGCCTGGAACAACATTTACCAAGCCCTGAAAGAAAACGGATGCCAACCAAGAATCTTATATCCAGCAAAACTTACTTTCAGATTTGACGATGAAATAAGATCCTTCCATGATAAATAAAAGCTAAAGGAATTTACAAAAAGAAAGCCAGCATTACAGAACATTCTCAGCAAAATATTCCATGAGGAAGAGATGAAAAATAACGATGTAAAGCAGCAAAGGGAGGAACTACCCAAAGGAATAGCCAAATAAAGAGAAACCAAATCATGTCAAAAAACAAAATCAAATGACTGGGAATACAAATAATATCACAATAATAACCCTGAATGTTAATGGCCTGAATTCATCAATCAAAAGACACAGACTGGCAGATTGGATTAAAAAGAAAAATCCAACAATATGCTGCCTGCAAGAGACTCATCTCATAGAAAGAGATATTCATAGACTAAAGGTGAAAGGATGGGGAAAAAACATACCATGCACACGGACACAGCAAAAAAGCTGGAGTATCCATCCTCATTTCAGATAATGTGGACTTCAAGCGAAAACTAGTCAGAAGGGATAAAGAAGGACATTTCATACTGCTTAAGGGAAGCATAAATCAGCAAGACATAACAATCACTAATATCTATGCCCCGAACATTGGCTCATCCATGTACGTCAAACAAATCCTTCTCAATTCCAGAATTCAAATAGACCACAACACAATAATACTAGGTGATTTTAACACACCTCTCTCACCACTGGATAGATCGTCCAAACAAAAATTGAATAAAGAAACCATAGATCTCAATAACACAATCAACAATTTAGACTTAACGGACATATATAGAATATACCATCCAACAAAGAACGAATACACTTTCTTCTCAGCAGCACATGGATCCTTCTCTAAAATAGACCATATTTTATGCCACAAAGTTACTGTTAGCAAATACAAGAAGATAGAGATACTACCTTGTATTCTATCAGATCATAATGGATTGAAATTATAAATAAATGACAGAATAAAAAACAGAAACTTCTCCAATACCTGGAGATTAAATAATACACTATTATATGATGAATGGATAACAGAAGACATTAGGAGGGAAATTAAAAAATTCTTAGAAGTAAACGAGAGCAAAGACACATCTTATCAAAATCTTTGGGACACTATGAAAGCAGTAGTTAGAGGAAGATTTATTTCATGGGGCGCATTCAACAAAAGAAGCAGAAATCAACAAATAAACGACTTAACACTACAGCTCAAAACCCTAGAAAAAGAAGAGCAGACCAACACCAAAAGTAGTAGAAGACAGGAAATAGTTAAAATCAGAGCCGAAATCAACGAAATTGAAACAAAAGAAACAATCGGAAAAATTAACAAAATAAATAGTTGGTTCTTTGAAAAAATAAACAAAATTGATAAACCCTTAGTCACACTAACAAAGAGAAAGAGGGAGAAAACTCAAATTACTAAAATTCAGAATGAACAAGGAAATATCACAACAGACACGATTGAAATACAAAACATAAGTAGAAGCTATTTTGAAAATCTATATTCCAACAAAACAGAAAACCTTGAAGACATCAACAAATTTCTAGAGACATATGAATTACCTAAACTGAACAAGGAGGACATACACAACTTAAATAAACCAATCTCAAGCAATGAAATAGAAGAGGTCATCAAAAGCCTACCAACAAAGAGAAGTCCGGGACCAGATGGGTTCTCAGCTGAGTTCTACAAAACCTTTAAAGAAGAGTTCATTGCAATTCTCCTCAAAGTATTCCATGAAATAGAAAAGGATGGAACCCTTCCAAACTCATTCTATGAAGCCAATATCACCCTGATACCTAAACCAGACAGAGACACATCGAGGAAAGAAAATTTCAGACTAATATCCTTAATGAACATCGATGCAAAGATTCTCAACAAAATTTTAGCAA
This sequence comes from Sciurus carolinensis, assembly GCF_902686445.1. Lineage (NCBI taxonomy): Eukaryota > Metazoa > Chordata > Mammalia > Rodentia > Sciuridae > Sciurus > Sciurus carolinensis. The sequence continues at coordinate 37,609,863 of NC_062232.1, forward strand.
ATTGCATACAAAAATATATTAAAAAGATAGTGCACCACGAATAAGTGGGTTTTGTCCCAGGGATGCAAGGTTGGTTCAACATCCAGAAATCAATAAATGTCATTCACCATATCAACAGACTTAAAGTTAAGAATCATATGATTTTTCAATAGATGCAGAAAAAGCATTCGATAAAATACAACATCCCTTCATGCTCAAAACTCTAGAAAAAATTGGGGTAGTGGGAACATTCCTTAACATTATAAAGGCCATCTACGCTAAGCCCATGGCCAATATCATTCTAAATGGTAAAAAAATGAAAGCCTTCCCCCTAAAAACTGGAACAAGGCAGGGATGCCCTCTTTCACCACTTCTATTCAACATTTCCTTGAGCCAGAGCAATTAGACAAACCAAAGAAATTAAAGGGATACGAATTGGAAAAGAAGAACTCAAACTATCCCTGTTCACTGATGACATGCTTATATATTTAGAGGAACCTGGAAATTCCACCAGAAAACTCTTAGAACTCATAAGTGAATTCAGTAAAGTAGCAGGTTACAAGATCAATGCTCATAAATCCAATGCATTTTTATACATAAGGGATGAATCTTCAGAAAGAGAAATTAGGAAAACTACCTCATTCACAATAGCATCGAAAAAAATAAAATACTTGGGAATCAATCTCACAAAAGAGGTGAAAGACCTCTACAATGAGAACTACAGAACACTAAAGAAAGAAATTAAAGAAAACTTTAGAAGATGGAAAGATCTCCCATGTTCTTGAATAGGAAGAATTAATATTGTCAAAATGGCCATACTACCAAAAGTGCTATACAGATTCAATGCAATTCCAATTAAAATCCCAATGACGTACCTTACAGAAATAGAAATTGGAGAATATCATGCTAAGTGAGATAATCAATCTCAAAAAACTAAAGGACGAATGATCTGGCTGATAAGCGGATAAGGACATATAATGGGGGGTGGGAGGCATTAGCGTTAGAGTTAGGGTTAGGTTTAGGGTTAGGGATAAGGAGGGTGGTAAGAATGGAGGAAGGAAGGACTGTATAGAGGGTGAGGAGGGGTGGCAGGGGTGGGGGGGAAGGAAAAAAATGACAGAATGAATCAAACAACATTACCCTATGTAAATTTATGATTACACAAATGGTATGCCTTGACTCCATGTACAAATAGAGAAACACATGTATCCCATTTGTTTACAATAATAAAAAAATCTGTAATTAAATATGAGTCTAGTTCTAATCTAGATGCTTATGTGTATGTTTGTTCTTGTAAATAAGACTTTTCTATCTGGGTCTTCCTAAAGGCAGTTGCTTTGTAAAGGAAAACATAGTCTGCATTTGATTTAAATATATAGATGTGTACAGTTTTCAATGTGTATACATAAATAAATTAAATAAATATCTTTCACAGTTAAACAAAAAAAATGGCCATACTACCAAAAGTCTATACAGAGTCAATGTAATTCCAATTAAAATCCCAATGATGTACCTCACAGAAACAGAACAAGCAATCATGAAATTCATTTGGAAAAATAAGAGACCCAGAATAGCTAAAGCAATCCATAGCAGGAAGAGTGAAGCAGGGGGTATCGCAATACCAGAACTTCAACAATACTACAAAGCAATAGTGAGAAAAATGGCATGGTATTGGCACCAAAATAGACAGGTAGATCAATGGTACAGAATAGAGGACACAGAGACAAACCCACATAAATACAGCTATCTCATACTAGACAAAGGTGCCAATAACATGCAATGGAGAAAAGACAGCCTGTTCAACAAATGGTGCTGGGAAAACTGGAAATCCTTATGCACCAGAATGAAACTAAACCTCTATCTCTCACCCTGCACAAAACTCAACTCACAATGGATCAAGGACCTTGGAATCAGACCAGAGACCCTGCACCTTATAGAAGAAAAAGTAGGTGCAAATCTTCAACATGTCGGCTTAGGATCAGACTTCCTTAACATGACTCCCAAAGCACAAGAAATAAAAGCAAGAATCAATAACTGGATAGATTCAAACTAAAAAGCTTTTTCTCATCAAAGGAAACTATCAGCAATGTAAAGAGAGAGCCTTCAGAGTGGGAGAAAATCTTTGCTACTCATACTTCAGATAGAACACTAATTTCCAGAATCTATAAAGAACTCAAAAACCGTTATACCAAGAATACAAATAACCCAATCAACAAATGGGCTAAGGAAATGAACAGACACTTCACAGAAGATGATCTACAAGCAATCAAAAGATATATGAAAAAATATTCAACATCTCTAGTAATAAGAGAAATGCAAATCGAAACTACCCTAAGATTCCATCTCACCCCAATTAGAATGGCAATTATCAAGAACACAAGCAACAATAGGTGTTGGAGAGGATGTGGGGGAAAATGTACATTTGTACATTGCTGGTGGGGTTGCAAATTAGTGCAGCCACACTGGAAAGCAGTATGGAGATTCCTTAGAAAACTTGGAATGGAACCACCATTTGACTCAGCTATCCCACTCCTTGGCCTACACCCAAAGGACTTAAAATCAGCATACTACAGTGATGCAGCCACATCATTGTTTGTAGCTGCTCAATTCACAATAGCCAGCTTGTGGAACCAATCTAGATGCCCTTCAATAGATGAATGAATAAAGAAACTGTGGTATATATATATATACACACACACAATGAAATATTACTAAGCCATAAAGAAGAATAAAATTATGTCATTTGCAGGCAAATGGATGAATTTGGAGAATATCATGCTAAGTGAGATAAGCCAATCTCAAAAAGTCAAAGGACAAATGATCTCGCTGATAAGCAGATGATGATACATAATGGGGGGTGGGAGGTGGGCACAAATGGAGGAAGGATGTACTATATAGAGGAAAAAGAGGGGTGAGAGGAGTGGGGGGAAGGAAAAATAACAGAATGAATCAAACACCATTACCCTATGTAAATGTATGATTACACAAATGTTATGCCTCTATTTCATGTACAACCAGAGAAACAAGAAGGAACCCATTTGTTTACAATAAAAAAAGAACACTAGCAATAATAAGAGTTGACGTGGATGTGGGGAAAAAGGCACACTCATACACATAGTTTTGATGTTGTCATTTTATTCTGATGCTTCATGGAATGCTCTGTAGTCAGCACGAGCCGAAGTCCTCATCTTTATTGCAGGAAGAATACGTCAGACCCCATGGATAGATTGCACTGGGTATGTCAAAGAATACTCTCAAGTTGACAAAGAGTCTCTCGTTGATCAGACTTTAGTTAGGTTCCTCTGAACCCTCTTCCCAATTAGGCTTTTACCTTTGAATTTCCTTGTCTGTCTTTGCATTGTGCAATTTTTAGTAAGAACCCACTTAGTCAGGTTAGTAATTATCTAAGTCCCCCTTGATATCTGATCAGACTCCTAATCCCTCTCCCCAAGGTAATGTCTGATCATCCTGGCTTGCATTCAGCAATAATCTTCTTATATTGGCTTATTCAGAATCCCATGATGTTTCCTTTTAGTAATTTTGCATTCATTGAGTCCCCACCCCTTGCTCCTTTGCTATAAATTGCCACTTGTCCGTGGTGTTTTTGGAATTGAGCCCATTCTTTATTGAAGTTTCTTTCCCCCTATTGCAATAATCCTGAGTGAATTCTTTTAAACTTTTTTTTCTAGTTTTCTTTGACAATTAAGGTATAGGCTTCTTAGGGCATCACTTATAAAATTTTAAGATCACACCAGTTGGCTAAGTCAGTTGACAGGTAGATGATATCTGCTAACCCAAGGTCCAGAGAAATAAGAATGAATTATGTAGGACTGAATTCACTGATAAAGGATGATGGTGGTTTTGTTTGGAATATTAATGTTTCTATTCTAATGTTTTATTTTCTATTTGTAAGAGATTCTCTCTCTTTCATGGTGCCAAGGAGGGAACCTAGGGCCTTGTGCATGTTAGACAAGAACTCTTCCATTGAGCAACACCCCACATCTTCTTGCTCTTTCTTTTTAAGCTATCTGGAACCAATAACAATTTAGCATACACTGCTTTTATAAACTGATATGAAACATTTAATGATATTTTATTGTCTCTGCATGATCCCGCTCAGAATTCAGGAACTCTTATTGAATCCTCTTACTTTTCATGGTAATATCATTATTTGCCTAAGTACAATAAAAACCTGTCCTTTCAAAATCAAGATATTGGAGAAAATTGCTTATGCAACCGAGGGCTTCCTTGAGATGTCATATTTGAGAGTGATGCTAATTGAATCAGTTATGACTAGCTAATTACAAGGAACTAAGTTGACTTTATGGAGCCAAGGCTGACAAAGCCCTCTGGGGAAAAACTGGCCTGGTACCTGGCTTATAGAGTTCTATTCTTTTTTTAAAAAAATTTGTAGTTGTAGATAAATAGCACCCTTTTATTTTATTTATTTATTTTTATGTGGTGCTAAGGATCAAACTCAGTGCCTCACACATGCTAGGCAAGCACACTGCCACTGAGCTACAGGCCCAGCCCAAGGGTTCTTTTGTTAAAGGTGGTAAGAAAGGTCACTTTTTGGCAGTCCTAGGAAACTTCAGATAATTTGGGAACCTCAGAAAAAGAGGTATTTACTGAAATACAAAGGTATGCTGGTGAACCCTGGTGGTGAGAGTTTCTTTGCATGGCTTCCTAACATCAGGAAAATGATGGGATTCAGGAATTATTATTCTGAAATATGGTACATTGACATTTGAGAAAATAGTAAAACCAAGACAGTCTCATTGACTTTCTCCCACCCTTCTATCCTGAAGCAGGCCATAAAAGAATTCTCTGATCTTCCTCTTAAGTAGATCATAAGACCCTCATACGAGAGATACCCTCATTATTCTCTGAAGTCACAGGGACATGAAGAAGAATCTGAGCACACAGGTCTTCCTAATTCCTGCCCAGTTTATTACCAATGGGTTATAGTCCCCTTGGTCCAATCATACTTGTCATTAAGCCTAAGAATAAAAATCCATAAGCTTTTCTGTTTCTCTGAGTCTTCATTTTCTGAAGGCTTTTAAATCATGTAAAACATATTACATAAGCTTGTATTTTTTTCTCTTCTTAATCCTTCTTTTATTATAGGTGCCTCAGTCATGAACCTAGTGATGGGTAAGAAAGATATTTCTTTTCCCTAACAACAGCAAATATTAAGAGGCCTTTAAAAGTTCAACCTGAGATTCCTTATGAAAATTCCCAGCAAATTTAAGAAGTGCTATTATGTGTTGAGGTAACCCTTTTGCTGCATCTACATAAATAATCAGGTCCAAACTAATGAGACCAACCATACTTGTGGTCAAGAATCATTTTTATTGAGATTATTTTTGATGATAGGGGAAGAAATTGGTGCAGAAAAAGTGTGATTCAATGAAAAACTATGCATTGTGTAGAAGGCACCTCTCTGAGTTATAAGATTATGATTCTATGGGGGCTACTGTACAACTCTGAAAATTGTAAACAATTGCTACCAGTACAAACTAATTTTTGACCATAGACATATAAATCCTGTTCTGTCTTGTAGAGGTTCAGCCAACTCCCCCTACCCCAATGTGGAAAAACCAGTCCTACTACCATTTGAATATTTATTTCAACATTCTTTTACTCCATATAAGTTTGTGTGTTTTTAAACTTTACCTTTGGATCTGCTATAACAGCTGCCCATGTTCATTGGTATAAGAGTCATGATTTTCCTGTTTTTGGAGAATTCTTTTAACAGCAGTGAGGAGAAACTAGGTTTGAAATGTAGAAAGTCAAAAATCTATTCAGTTGTGTAAATTTGGAAGTAAAGGATTTAGCTCTTAATGATGTTCAATCAAAACAAATTTTCTCTTATTAGAAAGTATTTAATGATGCAGTAAATACAATCATAAAAGTGCCTTCAAATGAGGCAGGCTGCTCACTAATATGAAAGTTGTGTATTTGGGGGGAAAAGTCATGATGTTTATATTATGTGCATTAAAATTTATATGATGTTTGTTTTAAAATTTATATCTTAATGGAATATCTTTCTTAAGTATAAATGAATATTTATTTTCAGATCCAATTTTGAATTTTTAATATTGTGTTCTCACATTTCTTTTTGCTTTTTTTGTTTTGGTGCTGGGTGTTGAACTCAGGGCATTGCACATGTTAAGCACATGCTATACTGTAACCAAATGCAATGGGTTTACCCCTTGGTGAGTGCAGAATTGATAAGCATGACCGGGAAATAAAAGAGTGAAGAAAGGTTCATTATTTGCAGCAAATAAAGAGTGCATTAGATATGATTCTCAAAGTAGAACCTCTCCAAACAAAGAAAGCAAGAGGAAAACTTACACATATTAGGGAAACATACATATTTATATTGGAAAGACTCATTGTTACTTATAGAGGCCTGCACATTACTGAGCATGCTCAGAGCAAGGTCATACATTGCACGTTCAAAAGAAATGTTGGATGGAAACACCTTTGGGTAGAGAATTTAGTTTTTGTTGTTGCTGTTGTTTTGTATTTTTGCAGTGCTGGGGATTGAACCCGGGGTGCTCTACCACTGAGTTACATCTCTGGCCCATTTTATTTTTTTATTTTGAGACAGGGTCTTGCTAAGTTGCCTAGGCTGGCCTTGAACGTGCAGTCCTCCTGCCTCAGTCTCCCAAAGAGCTAGGATTTCAGGCTAAGGTGCATTACTATGCCTAGTGGGGAATTTAGTATTATACTGAGAAAAGTTTATTCTAGGTTACCTAAAATGACTGAGTCAAGATTTTAGCTGGTTCCTTGTAAATTTCTCTAGAGGGTTTTACCTGAAACAAAACAAAACAAAACAAATAAACAAACAAAAAAACTGAAGGAGCATTATCATTTATTAGTCATCTTTTTCTTCCCTGCAAGTGTAGGTGATTGTTCCCAAAATTATCTGCCTAGCAGCTAACATTACCATTGAGCTACACCTCCAGCTCTATATTCTTATATTTTTATAGATGTCCTCCACATGTATATGCCTTAAACTCCACGTCACCTGAATCCCCAATCCCTCCCCATCATGTAGTTTTTAAAAATATTCATGACTTTGGATTTTAAATTCATTTTGATCACTGTCCCTCTCCACTGATATTTCCCTTTCCCACTTCCCCTTCTTTCTCCTAGCATTGGAGTCATTGCAGGTAATGTTAGGAATTGAGCTAAGGGAAAGTTGCGCTGGGAACATATTTAATTGGGGCATAGTGAGATATAATGTGTTTCTCAGTCACTTTTGTCAAATAAAAAACAAATCTGGTGTTGGTAAGTTGAAATTTTACTGGAAAGGATTATTACTGGTGGAGGAAGGGACTATTGCACCAGGGATATAGCTCTGACCGTAACATCTGCAAGCATCTCAAGGATTAGGTAAAAGAGATTTTTCTTTCATAGGCAGGAGTAAATATTGGCTAAAAAGAGTCTTGAGTGGGGAAGTGGGATGGAAGAACAGCTTGAATTGAAAGTACAGGAGAGACTATTTTACCCTAAAGGCAGTCTATTTTTAGGGGGAACTGTTTACTGGCCTGGAGGAATAAGAGAAGCTTAATTCAAAATTTGGTTTACAAGCATTTTGTTCTGATCGATCAGTAGGACCAAGCGATTCAGTTAATCATCTAGAAGTCAAGGAAAGGGAATTTGGAGGATCTGTCTATGGCCTTGTGTTGGGTGAGGCTCACACACTGGGAAACAGATTTGGGATCTCAGCAGGTAGAATAAGATGTAACGTGCAACTGGGATATTAGACATGATTTATTTGGAGGCAGTAGCAGCCTCCAGCCCCAACCCCAGTCCCAGACCCCTGAGTCATTCTATAGGTCTTTTTTATATGTAGGTCAGAAAAAGAAGGCACATTGCCAACAGGTAACCTAAATGGGTGCATGCCCACGAGTAAATGTTTATGACCTTGTGTATGAATGCTGAAACAGGGTGTTCATGACCTTGACTAAAAACATAGTCCACTACAAGCCTTGGTAAGAGAGTACAAATATAGCCATCTTGGGCCAGTCCTAAACCTTGTCATAGATAGAGGAGAGGGCATCTGAGTCTTATCCAAATTATAGGTGGAAGGGTGGTCCTTTGTAGTAAAATACTTCCCTGAATACAAAAAGAGTTGGTGAGTTTTTTTTTTTTAATCCATCTCTCTTCTCTAGGTGCACAATGCTTTGGTAAAATTCAACCCTGTTGGCAGATGCAGTGATGGACACCTGTAATCCCAGAAACTTGGGCGCCTCAGGCAGGTCTGTAAGTTCCAGACCATTCTCAATACTTAGCAAAACTCTGTGTCAAAATAAAAATAAAAAGGACTGGGGAGGAGTAGCTCAATGGTAGAGAGCCCCTGGGTTCAATTCCCTGTACAAAAAAAATAGACATTGTTTTTTTGTTTTTTTTTTTGCGGTACTGGGGATCGAACCCAGCGCCTTGTGCTTGAGAGGCAAGCACTCTACCAACTGAGATATCTCCCCAGCGCAACATTGTTATTTTTGAATGTACAGTCATCTCTTAGTATCCACAGGGGATTGGTTCCTGGACCTCTCAGCAAATACCAAAATTCAAAATCCACAGATGCTCAAGTCCCTTACATAAAATGGCAGAGTATTTGCATAGAACTGCACAGTTTCCTGTATACTTTAAATCATCTCTAGATGACTCATAACATGCAATATAATGTAAAGCTATGTAAATATACATTATACTGTATTGTTCAGTGAATAATGACAAGAAAAAGGTCTATAAATGTTCAGTAAAGACACAGTTTTTCTCCAAATGCATTTGATCCTTGGTTAATTGAATCCATGGATGCAGATATAGAGGGCTGACTAGTTATTTCTGGCTATCCCTGTATAAGAATGGCCTCAAAGAATAATCCTACCACCCACAGAACTGACCATCTAGGTACTGTGAAAGGAAAATGTAGGAACACTCTTTGTGAAGCAGAGATAAATTCCTAATAAAAGCAATGAATAAGCTCCTGAATTGTGAAAATCCAACTAACAAAGAGAAGGAAGTTACAAGAACACACTGGAAAAAGATTTAAATTTCTTATTGACTTGACATGAAATACTGGCATCCCTGAAGATGACCCATAATTCCTAATATGTACCTCACATAATGAGACATTGAAGACAAACTGGATGATGAGTGTTTCAATTCAGAAAATATTAAAGACTCAACAATTGAATAAGAAAATTTGAAATGCCCTGAAAGAAACTCAATAGAGGGTTTCTAAACTTTGATGACTGTTTAAAAACTTTCTATATCACCCAAACTGTGAAACTGAAAGAAATATTTCTAAACTACCAATTATAAAAAATAAATTTTGATGTCTTGAGTTGAAGGAAGATAGTTATCTTTGATTCTTTTTGTTGAAAATTATATTACAAAATGATGTTGTATGAAGAAGAAATCAAAAGTATTATAGCAGATTTTTAGAATAATAACCCTCTCAAACATCATGCCTCCTTGTTTGCAGCTCCTCTGCCAAGAGATGGGTTCCATTTCACCATTCCTTGCATCTGTACTAGGTTTGTGACTTGTTTTCACCAATAGAATGCAGTGGAAGTGACACCACATCTTTTGCCTTGCATCTTGTTTGCTCCTCACAAGGTAAGGAAGGGCAGGCAGGTGATGAGAAACCACATGGAGAAAGACCCTCAGCCTACAGCCAGTACCAAGGCCCAGACATAAGGGTGAGGTAATTTTGGACAATCCAACCTTTCTAGCTGCCATCTGATTGCATGAATTTGCAAAGGTGAGACCTGCAGGAAAGGCACCTAGTCTGTTATGGTTTGGATCTTAAGTGACCCTTAAAGGCCCCTTTAAGAGGTAGGACATGGTGGAAGGATGTCACTGGGAGCATGCATTTTAAGGGGATATTGAACATCTGGATCATCCCTTCCTCTCTCTTTCTGCTTTCCTGCTCCCATGAAGGCAGCTTCTTTGCTCTACCGAAAGCTCCCTGCCATGATGTTCGACCTTGCCATAGAAAAAAGAGCAACAGAGTCAAGTGATCATGGACTGAAACCTCTAAAACCATGAGCCAAAGTAAATCTTTCCTCCTTATAAATTGATTATCTCAGGTATTTTGTCATAGCAACAAAAAGTCGACTAACACATGGTTAAACCACAGAATCCTAAAAAATAAGAAATCATTGTTTTAAGCCACAACATGTTAGAGTTTAGTTCACAGTAATAGACAACTGTCAAAACACATATGCAATTACCAGTGGACCCTGACTTTCCTCACTCAGGCCAGTTCCTGACACATCATGCCCTGTGACTATCTTTACCATTGTTTTTCTTAAAGGAGGCACAAAGGTGTGTACAGAGTGAATGGAGACCTCCCCAGATGGGGCAGGGGAAATCTGTATCACTGCAAGGTCCTTTGCACAGTGTGAACCAACTTTATTCAGCAGAAGCAGGAAGTAGAGGAAATTGAACTACAATTTCTGACAGTAAAGCAAGCCTGAGGAGAGGGAGACACAGACTGGAGCCAGGAGTGGTTACATAATTGAAAACCTGCTTGATAAATGCTGGCTTCTTCTTTCTGAATGATGTCAAAAGTATGGAGTCTGGAAATATGCCTTGGATTCTTCTTCCCCAGTTTTCAGAGAGATATTGGGGAGTTTTTATGTGACATGATTGTGGGGGACCTGTTTCCTTTGGTAGAATCATAGAGTAAGGGTGGAAGAGAATGGTCACTCAGATCCCATAGTGGATACTGGGGGTTTTTGAGAAAGGATAAGATGATACTCCTGGAAAGGGCTTACCTCAAGGACTCTAGAGCCCTCAGGCAGGCCTAGACTAGAGGAGGAAGGCAAGACCCATGGTGACACATTGTCTTAGATGGATCTGAGGATATAGGGGAAAAATCGTGTTTTGTTTTTCTATTTTTCATCAATCAACACAGACAACTTCTGTGACCTCTGGCCACCTAGAAGTATGTGGGGATTTCTCCCTACCAACAATCAATCACTCACCCAATCAATCAATTCTTCAGCAGACACCAATTGTATGTCTTCTATTTAAATTCAATTCTGACTCTATTTACATGGATGTTAAGTTTGTACGTAAGGTGTCCCACAAATGCTCCTGTATTCATGCAGGAATATTGAGAGATGAAATAATTATATTATGAAAGCTGTAACCTAATCAGTCCATCCTACTTTGAATTGACTAAATGGGTGCAAACTGTGGGCAGAGGGAGCATGGCTGGAGGAAGTGGGTCACTGGGGATATGCCCTGGAGGGCACATCTTCCCTGTGACCCTTTGCCCTCTCTCTTCTTTTTGGCTTCCACAAACAGAGTAGCACTCTTCCACCAAGCCCTTCTGCCATGATGTTCTGCCTCATCTTGGGCCCAAAGCAATGGATTCCACTGACCATGGACTGAGATCTCTAAAATGTGAGCCCCAAATAAACTTTCCTTCCTCTAAATTGTTCTTGTTTGGTAGTGATGAAAAGTTGACATATACTGGAGATAGTGTCAGTTTCCACAGGTGTAGGGCTCAGTCCCAAAGAATGCCCTACCCTACATTTCTTTGTTTTTCTTCCTACCCTACATTTCTGATACCAGTTGCAAGTCCCAGGATGGTTTTTAACCTGCGCTTCTGACTAACTAGCTATAAATCAGGATTTCCACTGTTACCAATCAATCAGATAAGGGGTCTTTTGCTCAATTTGAGTGGAAATGATGAATAGGCAAAGTGCCTTAGTATTAGCAGCTCTGATCATTCAATGCCAGTGCACTGCCCTTCTTACTGGTCTAATAGCCAGAGCCAGCTAACCTACCTAGAGCTCTCTGGAACCCTTCCAGCAGCTAGAACTTGCAGCTCCCAGAATTTTTCCTTTGCTCTCCTTCATTTCCCACCATTTTCTGGCTAACAACTGCTATCATTGTTACCAGACTAGCTATTGGTTGCTTTCAATGGCAGCAGCCTTGGTGTCACCAGTTGTTAGTGTAATAAGCTCAGCCTGCTCTACTCAAGAGAGAAATCATAGATAGGCAAGATCAAACCATCACCTTGTGCATCTCTTCAGGTGCATTCTTTGTAGTGGCCTTTAAAATAAGTCAGTAATCCAGGTGCAGTGGCACACACCTGTAATCCCAGTGAGGAGTCTGAGGCAGGAGGATGGTGAGTTCAAAGACAGAGGTTTTATTAGGATTTGTGCTGCAGTGTAAGGGGAAGTAATACGTGGGTTAATTGAAAAAAGGTATGGGGAAGGTTGTTTATAGACTAAAAGGTAGCTCACATGTATATAGTGTCCTGACAGTTAACTGCAGATTTTCTGCTTAGCCATGGTTAGGGGAGGAGGCTCCTTATAGACCTAACTAAGGACAGCTGGAGCTCCTGCAGAGGCTGTTGGGTAGAGTCATTTGGGAGGGACCAAGACTAAAGTTGTAGTAGTCAAAGCAAAAGTCTCCTAGCAACTACAGGGTATTGGGGACAGTGATGGCTCTCAGGCGGAAAAATAAAAAGTATCTCTTTGGGAGTGTCAGATCCTTCTCTTTTTTTATTATTCATTGTATTTAATTATACATGACAGCAGAATGCATTTTGATTCATTGTACACAAATGGAGTACAACTTTTCATTTCTCTGGTTGTACATGCAGTAGTCACACCATTCATGTAATCATACATGTACATAGGGTAATGATGTTTGTCTCATTCCACCATCTTTCCTTCCCCCTGCCCTCTCCTCTCCCCTCATTTCCCTCTACACAATCCAATATTCCTCCATTCTTTCCTTACCCCCTCCAACCTTTCATTATGTATCAGCATCTGTTTATCAGAGAAAACATTTGGGTTAGGCCCTTCTCTTTTGCCTCACCATGAAACACTCTTCTTGTTGTATTAATTCGCTAAAGGAAAACTTACACTTACTGACTTATTTTATTTTCTGGTACTGGAGATTGAACTCAGGGGCACTCACCACTGAGCCAAACTCTAGCCCTACTCTGTATTTTATTTAGAGACAGGGTCCCACTGAGTTGCATAGTGCTTCTCTTTTGCTGAGGCTGGCTTTGACTCACCATCCTCCTGCCTCAGACTCCTCACTGGGATTACAGGTGTGTGCCACTGCACCTGGATTACTGACTTATTTTAAAGGCCACTACAAAGGATGCCGCTGAAGAGATGCACAAGGTGAGGAATGGGAAGGGGTATGGAGCTCCCATGCCATCTCTCCGTGTGCTACCCTCTAGCAACCTCCATGTGTTCAGCCATCTGGAAGCTTCCCTCCCCCAACCTAGTTCTCTTGGGTTTTATGAAAGTGTCATTAAGTAGGCATGATTGATTAAATCATTGGTCATTTGTGATTAATTAACCTTCAGCCCCTTTCCCCTCTGTGGAGGTTGGAGGATGGGTATGGAAAGTCCCAATTCTCTAATCATTGCTTTGGTATTTCTTGTGGCAAGCCCTCAGCCTGAAGCTACCTAGGGGCTGCCAGCCATCAGTCAATCATTAGCATACAAAAGACACTTTGGAGATTATAAGGATTTTAGGAGTGGTGTGTTTGGAAACAGGATGAAAACCAAATGTACAGTATTACAAACGGTTTCCCTACAGGAAGAGATTTCAATCTGAATTCTTGCGACCCTCCTTTCTCCTCCTCTCTTTTTCTTTCCATGTCTGTGCCTCTGTTCTTCCACATAACCCAATTATTTATTTTTCCTCCCTCCTGCCAATAAATATATTGATTGCTATTTGATCTTTAAAAATTGAAGAGGGAAGAGGGGACAAAGTAGACAAAGAAGGAACAAAGATAAATAATAAAAAATAAAACTACAGTTCACCTACTGAAAAATCTAAGCTGTGATTAGATTAAAGTCTCAGTTTCCTTAGTTTTTACTACTTCTGATTATTTTCAGATTTTTGTAGTAGGTCTTAAGTCTTTGTCATAGTTTGGACCTTAATTGTCCCCCAAAGGTCATGTGTTAGAGGCTTAGCTCCCAGCCTGTGGCACGATTGGGAAGTGGTGGAACCTGAGGAGGTGGGACTGTGTACAAGGAAGTGGCCTTGTACAAGGAGAGAGGTCATTGGGATTGTCCTTGAAGGAAATATTAGGATCCTGGCCCCTCCTTTCTTTCTTTTAGTTTCTGGCAGCCATGAGGTAAGCAGGCCTTCTCTGCCATGCACTCCATGGTGTCCTGTGCCTCTACAGGCCCAAAATGACAGGACCAAGTGACTATGAACTGAAATTTCTGAAACTATGAGTCAAAATAAACATTTCCTCCTTTTAAATTGATTATCTCAGATATTTTGTCACAGTGATGAAAATCTGACAGCATAGACTTTCATATGAGGATCAGTAAACTATGAAGAGGATATGATTATGCATGCAAATACTGGATAAAAACATTTGAGATGGCGAGCTAGAGGGAGACTGCCTTCCTTCTTTCTCCATAACTCGGGATTCCAGCAGAGAAAATACTGTTTGTCTGCGAGGCAGTTGTCACTGCCCACCAATCCCTGCAATTTACCCCCCATTCATCTGCTGAGATCTCCCATTCTCTGCCAGTATATCGCCTGCTTTTTGAGTGCAGATTGCTGCCTGACCACCACCTATCATCCTCCATTTGCCCACCTCTTGCCTGCCCATCACTTGCCCTTCACCCACCCATTACCCATCACCTGACGTCCACCCGCTGATTGTCCATCATTAGCCTACAGACCAAATGCAGACCACCAGTAGATCACCTGCTGCCCCCTGTTACCTGGAAGTCCATTGTCACAGTATCTGCAGGTTTGGTTACACTTGGCCACTGTCATCTTGGGACACCAGCCGGGACCTGCAGGTTTGCTGCTGCCACCAAAGTCATCTCAGGGCATGACCACCTCAGTCTGGGGACACAGGCCAGGGCCTGGAGATACATTGGGGTACCTGCAGGTCTGGCTGCACCTGGGGTATTTCTGCTGGGTGTGCTAATGGCTGCCATCTGGCTGCCTCTTTGCAGGGTTGCTCCTTTGCATGAGCGTATCCCTGGTGGTCTCTCTGCAAGTTGAAAGGACACTGAGATCTTTGGACTGCAACAAGGCAGAACCTGGGGAAGCTGAAGCCCAGGTCCATCAGATTGCAGCTGGGTTTGCATGGGTCACTCTGGGTCTGGCAAGTCTGTGGAAAGTCAGAGACTAGGGACAGTTCCCTGGTGGAGCAGAGGTTGAAGAAACTGGAGAAAATTGGGATCTCTCTATCTCAGTGAGTCCTGAAGTGTGCAGGGATGGAAGGTGCCAGCTACAACAGGTGGGAAGACTGTAAGAAAGTCTGAGGGCATCTTGCTATTGGCTCACCCACCCAACTAGTCTGGCACCCACTGGACTGGAGCTAACAGCAAACTTCAGACAACCCCACCTATCAGTGGAGAAGGGAAGCTGAGAAAACTTTTGAAAGTAAACAGTCACAATAGTTCAACATTCCATTGAGAATTTCCTTTTTATTTTTTTTTTGCCCTTTCTCTCACACATTTACCATCTTTCAATTCAAGTATTTTTCATGCATCAATTTATTGAGGAACAGATATCTCAATAGCATATGAGAGTTTTGTTGTGTATTCTTATATTATTACTTTTTAAAAAATCTGTATATATTTTTCTCTCACCTGTTTCCCTGGATTCTCTTTCTCACTTCTCTCATACTAACAGTCATCCTCTATTAATTTCTCCCTCACACTTAGTATAAGTTTTTACTTATATATCCTTCTCCCTCATAAACATCACATCTTACGCTACTTCTCTTCCCTCATTGTCCACCATTTGAAATGGCAAACCCTTTTAGCAAACTTACTGTTTATATGGTAGACAGTAATTGAACACTTCATTTCTATTTATTGCTACAAAACTGTAAACACCTTAATAAAAGCTATTGGGTTTAAGGTTGTATATTGTTTGCATGGGGTGCTGTTCATATTGGTCTCCCTTTAAAAGTGAGGTAGTAGAAGCCTTCAGGGACATTATAAGACTACAAGGTAGAAACTGCACTGCCTCAGATCCATACCACTAGATGCGGAGACACACAAACAACATGAGAAAACAAGGGAACAAAGTGCCTCAAACAAACCAAGATGTTTCAACAATAGAATCCATAGACAACACTGTAGAAGAAATGTCAGAATGATTTTAGAAAATACATAATTAGATTGATCTCTGAAATAAAGGATGACATCAGAGAGAAAATACAGGAAGTGAATGATCACTTCAATAAAGAGGCAAAAAGGAATCAAGCAGAAATCCTCAAAATGAAGGAAACAATAAACGAAATTAAAAATTCAATGGAAAGTATCACAAACAGACTAGAACAGTTGGAAGACAGAACCTCAGACAATGAAGACAAAATATATGCTCTTGAAAATAAAGTCAACAGTACAGAGAAGATAGTAAGAAATCAAGAACAGAACTTCCAAGAAATATGCAACAACATGAAAAAAACGAATTTAAGATTTGTCAGGATAGGCAAAGGTGTGGAGATAAAAACCAAAGGAATGCAAAATCTTTTCAATGGCATAATATCAGAAAACTTCCCAAATCTAAAGAATGAAATGGAAAATCAACTACAAGAGGCTTACAGGACCCAAATGTACAAAATTACAGCAGACCCACACCAAGGCACATTATAATGAGAATGACTAACATACAGAATAAGGATAGAATTTTAAAGGCCGAGAGAGAAAAAAATCAAATTACATATGGGAGAAACCAATTCAGATCTCAGTTGATTTCTCAACCCATGTCCTCAATGCCAAGAGGTCCTGGAAAAAAATATATCAAGCTCTGAAAGAAAATGGATGCCAACTGAGAATTTTATATCCAGCAGAATGAAGCTTCAGATTTGAAGATGAAATGAAAACCTTCCATGATAAACAGAAGTTAAAAGAATTCACAACTAGAAAGCCTGAACTATGGAACCTTCTCAGCAAAACATTCCATGAGGAGGAAATGAAAAACACAATGAAAACCAGCAAAGGGAAGAGTTACACTAAAGGAAAAGCCAATCAAAGGAGAAAGTAAGTCAAGTTAAAAACCAAAAATAAACCAAAATGACCACAAATACAAATCAAATCTCAATAACAACTCTGAATGTTAATGGCCTAAACTCATCAATCAGAAGACATAGACTGGCAGATTGAGTTTTAACAAAAAGAACCAACAGTATGCTGTCTTCAAAAGACTCACCTGTTATGAAAAGTCATTCACAGACTGAAGGTAAAGACTGGGAAGAAAATATCACTCTTATGGACTGCATAGACAAGCAGGGGTTTCCATTCTCATATCAGACACAGTGGACTTCAAATCAAAGTTAGTCAGAAAAGACAAAGAAGGACATTTCATACTGCTTAAGGGAATCATACATCATAAAGACATAACAATTGTAAATAATATATATATATTATATACCCCAAAATGGAGCATCTACAATTATCAAACAAACCCTTCTCAATTTGAAGAATCTAATAGTCCACAACAAAATAATACTGGGGACTTTAACACACCTCTCTCACCACTGGATAGATCTTCCAAACAAACACTAAACACAGTAACTATAGAATTAAACAATAAAATCAATGATTTAGATTTAAAAGACATATACAGAGCATTTCATCCATCATCGAGCAAATACACTTTCTTCTCAGCAGCACATGGATCCTTCTCTAAAATAGACCATATGTTATGTCAAAAAGTAACTCTCAGCAAATACAAAAGAACAGAAATACTACCTTGCATTCTACCAGATCATAATGGAATGAAACTAGAAATCAACAGTAAAATAAAAAATAGAGAAATTGAAACAAAAGAAACAATACAAAAAATTGACAAAATAAATAGTTGGTTCTTTGAAAAAATAAACAAAATTGATAAACCTTTAACCACACTAAAAAAGAAGATGAGAGAAAACCCAAATTACTAAAATTGGGAATGAACAAGGAAATATCACAACAGACATGATTGAAATACAAAACATAATTAGAAGCTATTTTGAAAATCTATACTCGAACAAAATAGAATTTTTCGAAGACATCAACAGATTTCTTTTTTTTAAATTTATTTATTTATTTATTTTAATTGTAAACAAATGGGATACATGTTATTTCTCTGTACATGGAGTAAAGGCATACCATTTGTGTAATCATAAATTTACATAGGGTAATGTTGGTTGATTCATTCTGTTATTTTTTCCCTTCCACCCACCCCTCCCATCTCTCTTTCTCTCTATACAGTCCTTCCTGCCTCCATTCTTGCCCCCCTCCCTAACCCTAACTCTAACCCTAAAACTAACCCCTCCCATGCCCCATTATGTATCATCATCCACTTATCAGCGAGATCATTCTTCCTTTGGTTTTTTGAGATTGGCTTATCTCACTTAGCATGATATTCTCCAATTTCATCCATTTGCCTGCAAGTGCCATAATTTTATCATTCTTTATGGCTGAGTAATATTCCATTGTATATATATGCCACAGTTTCTTTATCCATTCATCAACTGAAGGGCATCTAGGTTGGTTCCACAATCTGGCTATGGTGAATTGAGCAGCAATGAACATTGATGTGGCTGTATCTCTGTAGTATGCTGATTGTAAGTCCTTTGGGTATAGACCAAGGAGTGGGATAGCTGGGTCAAATGGTAGTTCCATTCCAAGTTTTCTAAGGAATCTCCATACTGCCTTCCAGAGTGGCTGCACTAATTTGCAACCCCACCAGCAATGTATGAGTGTACCTTTTTCCCCACATCCTCGACAACACCTGTTGTTGCTTGTATTCTTGATAATCGCCATTCTGATTGGGGTAAGATGGAATCTTATGGTAGTTTTGATTTGCATTTCTCAAATTACTAGAGATGTTGAACATTTTTACATATGTTTGCTGATTGCTTGTAGATCTTCTTCTGTGAAGTGTCTGTTCACTTCCTTAGCCAATTTGTTGATAGGGTTATTTGCAGTCTTGGTGTTGAGTTTTTTGAGTTCTTTATAGATTCTGGAGATTAGTGCTCTATCTGAAGTATGATTGGCAAAGATTGGTCTGAAATTTTCTTTCCTCGATGTGTCTCTGTCTGGTTTAGGAATCAGGGTAATATTGACTTCATAGAATGAGTTTGGGAGGGTTCCCTCCTCTTCTATTTTATGGAATACTTTGAGAAGTATTGGAATGAGCTCTTCTTTAAAAGTTTTGTAGAACTCGGCTGAGAACCCATCTGGTCCTGGACTTTTCTTTGTTGGTAGGCTTTTGATGACTTCTTCTATTTCATTACTTGAAATTGGTCTATTTAAATTGTGTATGTCCTGCTCATTCAGTTTAGGCAATTCATATGTCTCTAGAAACCTGTTGATGTCTTCGAAATTTTCTATTTTGTTGGAGTATAGATTTTCAAAATAGCTTCTAATTATGTTTTGTATTTCAGTCATGTCTGTTGTGATATTTCCTTGTGCATTCCGAATTTTAGTGATTTGGGTTTTCTCTCATCTTCTCTTTGTTAGTGTGGCTAAAGGTTTATCAATTTTGTTTATTTTTTCGAAGAACCAACTATTTATTTTGTCAATTTTTTGTATTGTTTCTTTTGTTTCAATTTCGCTGATTTCAGCTCTGAGTTTAACTATTTCCTGTCTTCTACTACTTTTGGTGTTGATCTGTTCTTCTTTTTCTAGGGCTTTGAGCTGTAGTGTTAGGTCATTTATTTTTTGAGTTTTACTTCTTTTATTAAATGCGCTCCATGAAATAAATCTTCCTCTAAGTACTGCTTTCATAGTGTCCCAGAGATTTTGATATGATGTTTCTTTGTTCTCGTTTACCTCTAAGAATTTTTTAATTTCCTTCCTAATATCTTTTGTTATCCATTCATCATATAGTAGCATATTGTTTAATCTCCAGGTGTTGGAGTAGTTTCTGTTTTTTACTCTTTCATTTATTTCTAACTTCAATCCATTATGATCTGATAGAATACAAGGTAGTGTCTCTATCTTCTTGTATTTTCTGACATTAGCTTTGTGGCATAGTATATGGTCTATTTTAGAGAAGGATCCATGTGCTGCTGAGAAGAAAGTGTATTCGCTCTTGGTTGGATGGTATATTCTATAAATGTCTGTTAAGTCTAAATTATTGATTGTGTTATTGAGATCTATGGTTTCTTTGTTCAATTTTTGTTTGGAAGATCTGTCCAGTGGTGAAAGAGGCGTGTTAAAATCACCTAGTATTATTGTGTTATGGTCTATTTGGTTTCTAAAATTGAGAAGGATTTGTTTAACATACATGGATGAGCCACTGTTTGGGGCATAGATGTTTATGATTGTTATATCTTGCTGATTTATGCTTCCCTTAAGCAGTATGAAATGTCCTTCTTTATCCCTTCTAACTAACATTGGCTTGAAGTCCACATTATCTGAAATGAGGATGGATACTCCAGCTTTTTTGCTGAGTCCATGTGCATGGTATGTTTTTCCCCATCCTTTCACCTTTAGTCTATGGGTATCTCTTTCTACGAGGTGAGTCTCTTGCAGGCAACATATTGCTGGATCTTTCTTTTTAATCCATTCTGCCAGTCTATGTCTTTTGATTGATGAATTCAGGCCATTAACATTCAGGGTTATTATTGAGATATGATTTGTATTCCCGGTCATTTGGTTCATATTTAAAATTTTTGACACATCTTGGTTCCTCCTTTATTTGACAGTTCCTTTAGGATAATTCCTCCCTTTGCTGATTTGCTTCTTTGTTTTCTGTCTCTTCCTCATGAAATATTTTGCTGAGAATGTTCTGTAATGCTGCCTTTCTTTTTGTAAATTCTTTTAGTTTTTGTTTATCATAGAATGATTTTATTTCATCGTCAAATTTGAAGGTAAGTTTTGCTGGGTATAAGATTCTTGGTTGGCATCCATTTTCTTTCAGAGCTTGAAAAATGTTGTTCCAGGCCCTTCTAGCTTTTAGGGTCTGGATTGAAAAATCTGCTGATATCCGTATCGGCTTCCCCCTGAATGTAATTTGGTTCTTTTCTCTCACAGCCTTTAAAATTCTGTCTTTATTTTGTATGTTAGGTATTTTCAGTATAATGTGCCTTGGTGTGGGTCTGTTGTAATTTTGTGTATTTGGAGTCCTATAAGCCTCTTGGACTTGATTTTCCATTTCATTCTTCAGATATGGGAAATTTTCTGATATTATTTCTTCAAATAGATTGTTCATTCCTTTGGTTTGTTTCTCTAAGCCTTCCTCAATCCCAATAATTCTCAAATTTGGCCTTTTCATGATATCCCATAGTTCTTGGAGATTCTGTTCATGATTTCTCACCATCTTCTCTGTTTAACTTTGTTTTCGAGGTTAAATATTTTGTCTTCAATATCTGAAGTTCTGTCTTCCAGCTGTTCTATCCTATTGGTTGTGCTTTCTATGGAGTTCTTAATTTGGTTTATTGTTTCCTTCATTTCAAGGATTTCTGTTTGGTTTTTTTTCAATATCTCTAACTCTTTATTGAAATGATCTTTTGCTTCCTGAATTTGCTCTGTTAACTGTAGATTGGTGCGATCGTTCAATGCCTGCATTTGCTCTTTCATCTCATCGTTTGCTTCCCTAATCATTTTAATTATGTACATTCTGAACTCCCTTTCTGTCATTTCTTCTGCCATGCTGTCGTTGGATTTTATTGATGTAACATCTAGATTTGTTTGGGGCATTTTCTTCCCTTGTTTTCTCATATTGTTCAGGAATCAGTGGGTCATTAAGATATTGCAGATTTCCTCTATCAACTTATAATGTCCCTGAAGATTGCTAGTATATCCCCTCTTATCCTTCAGTAGCCTGAAGTCTTGGAGGAGGTTGATAATGCAGAGCTCCACGAAGAAGCTGCCTCTCTAGGTGTGGTGACCCTCAGGTGGCGTATATTCCCTGCTAGTGGGCAGAGGTGCCTCCACTTGTTTACCAATGGTCATCCAATGGGGAACTAGACTTCAGGCTGAGGCAAGGCTTGTTTGTGCCTGTGTCTCTCTGTTTTACCGTCCCTGTGGGAAAACCTCCCCCGGCCGGGAAGACTCACTTTGTGGGGACGTTTCGCTGGTCAGTTGCCCTCCTAGAGGTTCCCCTCAATCTACAACTACCACCTGGGCTGGGCTGTCTTCCTCTGCAACGATCCCAGGGGCCCGGACCTACGTTTTGGGCCTGGGATCCTCACCCTTCGCAGTCGAGTCTCCTTAGGCTGCCTGTCCCAGAGAATCTGCCCGCCGCCCTGGAAACTTCGCTCCGCCCCTAGGCGCGTCTCTGTGTGGCTCCTCCAGCAAGAAGCCACATAGCTCCTGGGACCCTGCTCTGCACCAATCGCCTGGCTATGCAGCCCCTCCCCTGAGCCACCACCTGGAGCCCCGCACAATAACTCCGAGACCCAGAGACCCGCCACACACCTCCTCCTCCGGACAGCCGCCCGGTCTCCGACGCAGTCACTAGGAGTCCAAACAACTTACTTCGGGTCTCCTCCTCCCGCCAACCACCCGCAGCCCCAGGCAGTCACTCCAAGTCCAAGTGACCCGCCCTGTTCCTCCTCCTCCTCCTCGGGGTAGTCCTCCGGGTGTTCGGGAGCGGTGGTTCCGAGACCAGGTGACTCACCACGCTCCTCCTCCAGGCAGGCCACCGGTGTTCAGGAGCGGTCACTTTTAGTCCAATCAACTCACCACTCGCCTCCTCCTCTGGCAACCACCTGCGGCCCTGATGCAGTCACTCCCAGACCAAGCGTCCCACCGCTCTCCTCCTCCAGGCAGGCCACCAGTGTTCTGGAGCAGTTGTTCTGAGTTCAAACAGATCGCCACGCAGCTCCTCCTCTGGCAACTGCCTGTGGCTCTGATGCAGTCACTCCTAGACCAAGCGTCCCGCCGCGCTCCTACTCTTCCTCCGGGCAGTCCCCTGGTGTTCAGGAGCGCTCGCTCTGAGTTCAAACAGTTCACCACGCAGCTCCTCCTCTGGCAACCACCCGCGGCTCTGATGCAGTCACTCCCAGACCAAGCGACCCGCCGGGCTTCTCCTCCTCCTCCGGGCAACCCCCCAGTGTTCAGAAGCGGTCGCTCTGGGTCCAAACAGCTCGCCACGCAGCCCCTCCTCAGGTAGCTGCCCGGAGCCCCAGTGGTTGCTCGAGTCCCAGCGCTGTGCTGAGCCGCCTCCTCTACGATGATCCCAGTTGTCTGTGTTTACTGCTCCAGCGGGGGGAGGGGTGTCTCGCCAAGAAACTCCACTTCACAAATTCCCTGCGTTCCAGGGCTACTGCCCCATCCGGGACGCCTCCCCAACAGGAGAGACTCACCCGGCGGCTTTGAGTTGGTCCCAAGTCTCTCACTATCTCCTCTTTTGAATATTGCGTCCTGGAGCAACATGAAATGCAGCCGCCCTCTAGTCCGCCATCTTGGCCCACACTCTCTCACAGCCTTTAAGATTCTGTCTTTATTTTTAATGTTAGGTATTTTCATTATAATGTGCCTTGGTGTGGGTCTGTTGTAATTTTGTGTATTTGGAGTCCTATAAGCCTCTTGAACTTGATTTTCCATTTCATTCTTCAGATTTGGGAAATTTTCTGATATTATTTCATTGAATAGATTGTTCATTCCTTTGGTTTGTATCTCTAAGCCTTCCTCAATCCCAATAATTCTCAAATTTGGCCTTTTCATGATATCCCATAGTTCTTGCAGATTCTGTTCATGATTTCTTACCATCTTCTCTGTTTGTTCGACTTTGTTTTCGAGGTTAAATATTTTGTCTTCAATATCTGAAGTTCTGTCTTCCAGCTGTTCTATCCTATTGGTTGTGCTTTCTATGGAGTTCTTAATTTGGTTTATTGTTTCCTTCATTTCAAGGATTTCTGTTTGTTTTTTTTTTCAATATCTCTAACTCTTTATTGAAATGGTCTTTTCCTTCCTGTATTTGCTCTTTTAAACTGTTGATTGGTGCATTCATTCAATGCCTGCATTTGCTCTTTCATTTCATCATTTACTTTCCTTATCATGTTAATTATGTACATTCTGAACTCCCTTTCTGTCATTTCTTCTGCCATGCTGTCATTGGATTTTATTGATGTAACATCCAGATTTGTTTGAGGCATTTTCTTCCCTTGTTTTCTCATATTGTTCAGGTATCAGTGGACTGCTGAGATATTGCAGATTTCCTCTATTGACTTATAATGTCCCTGAAGATTGCTAGTGTATCCCCTCTTATCCTTCAGTAGCCTGAAGTCTTAGAGGAAGTTGATACTGCGATGCTCCCCAAGGAAGTTGCCTCTCTAGGGGTGGTGGTCTTCAGGTGGGGTATATTCCCTGCTAGTGGGCAGAGATGCCTCTACTTGTTGACCAATGGTCATCCAAAGGGGAACTAGACTGTGGGCTGAGGCAAGGCCTGTTTGGGTCTGTGTCTCTGGTTTTACCGTCTTTGTGGGAAAACCTCACCCGGCGGGGAAGACCCACCAGGTGGGGAGGTCTCGCTAGTCCGTTCCCCTCCTAGAGGTTCCCCTTAGTCCACAACTACCGCCTGGGCAGTGCAGCCTTCCCAGATAACGTTCCCAGGGGTGTGGACCTACCTACTGGGCCTGGGAGCCTCACCCTTCGCAGTCAAGTCTCCTTCGGTAACCCCTCCTCAGAGAAGGTGCCCGCAGACCTGGAACCTTCGCTCTGCCCCTCAGCTTGTCTCTGTGTAGCTCTTTCAACAAAAGGCACCTAGGTCCCCGGACTGGACCGTGCTTTGCACCTAATCGCCTGGCTGTGCAACCCCTCCTCTGAGCAGCCACGTGGAGCCTCGTACATATGCTTCAAGCCCCAGTGATCCGCCGCTCGCCTCTTCCTCCAGGCAGCCACCCGGTGTTCTGTGTGGGCGCGTGGAGATCAAACAGCTCACTGCGCACCTCCACCTCCTCAGGACAACCCCCTCCCGTTGTTCAGGAGGGTGCGGAGTCCAAATAGCTCGCTGCCCATCTCTTCCTCTGGCAGCCGCTGGAGCCCCGGCAGGTTGCTCCGAAACCAAGCATTGTGCTGCGCGGCCTCCTCTGCAAAGTTCCCCGCTGTCTGTGTTTACCGCTCCAGCGGGGGAAGAGGTGTCTCGTTGGGCAACTCTACTTCACAAAGTTCCCTGCGTTCCAGGGCTACCGCCCCATCCGGGACGCCTCCCCAATGGGAGAAACTCACCCAGCTGCTTTGAGTTCGTCCCAAGTCACTCACTATCTCCTCTTTTGAATCCTGAGTCCTGGAGCAACATGAAATGCAGCCGCCCTCTAGTCCACCATCTTGAAACCACTCAACAGGTTTCTAGAGACATATGAATTGCCTAAACTGAATGAGGAGGACAAATACAATTTAAATCGACCAATTTCAAGTAATGAAATAGAAGAAGTCATGAAAAGCCTACCAACAAAGAAAAGTCCAGGACCAGATGGGTTCTCAGTTGAGTTCTACAAAACCTTTAAAGAAGAGCTCATTCCAATACTCCTCAAAGTATTCCATAAAATTGAAGAGAAAGGAACCCTCCCAAACTCATTCTATGAAGCCAATATCACCCTGATACCTAAACCAGACAGAGACACATCGAGGAAAGAAAATTTTAGACCAATATCCTTAATGAACATTGACGCAAAAATTCTGAACAAAATTTTAGCAAATTGCATACAAAAACATATTAAAAAGATAGTGCACCACGATCAAGTGGGTTTCATCCCAGGGATGCAAGGTTGGTTCAACATCAGGAAATCAATAAATGTCATTCACCATATCAACAGACTTAAAGTCAAGAATCACATGATTATTTCAATAGATGCAGAAAAAGCATTTGATAAAATACAGCACCCCATTCATGCTCAAAACACTAAAAAAACTAGGGATAGTAGAAATATTCCTTAACATTATAAAGGCCATCTACGCTAAGCCCATGGCTAATATCATTCTAAATGGTGAAAAACTGAAAGCATTCCCCCTAAAATCTGGAACAAGGCAGGGATGCCCTCTCTCACCACTCCTATTCAATATCGTCCTTGAAACTCTAGCCAGAGCAATTAGACAGACCAAAGAAATTAAAGGGATACGAATAGGAAAAGAACTCAAACTATCCCTATTTGCTGATGATATGATTATATACTTAGAGGAACCAGGAAATTCCACCAGAAAACTTTTAGAACTCATAAGTGAATTCAGTAAAGTAGCAGGATATAAGATCAATGCACATAAATCTAATGCATTTTTATACATAAGTGATGAATCTTCAGAAAGAGAAATTAGGAAAACTACCCCATTCACAATAGCGTCGAAAAATATAAAATACTTGTGAATCAATCTCACAAAAGAGGTGAAAGACCTCTACAGTGAGAACTACAGAACACTAAAGAAAGAAATTAAAGAAAACCTTAGAAGATGGAAAGATCTCCCATGTTCTTGGATAGGAAGTATTAATATTGTCAAAATGGCCATACTACGAAAAGTGCTATACAGATTCAATGCAATTCCAATTAAAATCCCAATGACGTACCTTACAGGAATAGAACAAGCAATTATGAAATTCATCTGGAAGAATTAGAAACCCGGAATAGCTAAAGCAATCCTTAGCAGAAAGAGTGAAGCAGGGGGTATCGCAATACCAGATCTTCAACTGTTCTACAAAGCAATAGTAACAAAAACGGCATGGTATTGGTACCAAAATAGAAAGGTAGATCAATGGTACAGAATAGAGGACACAGACACAAGCCCAAATAAATACAATTTTCTCATACTAGACAAAGGGGCCAAAAATATGCAATGGAGAAAAGATAGCCTCTTCAACAAATGGTGCTGTGAAAACTGGAAATTCATATGCAACAGAATGAAACTAAACCCATATCTCTCACCATGCACGAAACTAAACTCAAAATGGATTAAGGACCTTGGAATCAGACCAGAGACCCTGCAGATTATAGAAGAAAAAGTAGGTCCAGATCTTCAACATGTTGGCTTAGGATCAGACTTCCTCATCAGGACTCCCATAGCACAAGAAATAAAAGCAAGAATCAACAACTGGGATAGATTCAAACTAAAAAGCTTTCTCTCAGCAAAGGAAACTATCAGCAATGCAAAGAGAGAGCCTACAGAGTGGGAGAAAATCTTTCCCAATCATACTTCAGAATTTATAAAGAACTCAAAACATTCTACACCAAGAATGCAAATAATCCAATCGACAAATGGGCTAAGGAACTGAGTAGACACTTCACAGAAGAAGATGTACAAGCAATCAACAAACATATGGAAAAATGTTCAACATCTCTAGTAATAAGAGAAATGCAAATCAAAACCACCCTAAGATTCCATCTCACCCAATTAGAATGGTGATTATCAAGAATACAAGCAACAACAGGTGTTGGCAAGAATGTGGGGAGAAAGGTACACTCATACATTGCTGCTGGGGCTGCAAATTAGTGCAGCCACTTTGGAAAGCAGTGTGGAGATTCCTTATAAAACTTGGAATGGAACCACCATTTGACCCAGCTATCCCACTCCTTGGCCTATACCCAAAGTACTTAAAATCAGCATACTACAGAGGTATAGCCTCATTAATGTTCATAGCTGCTCAATTTACAAATAGCCAGATTGTGGAACCAACCTAGAAGTCCTTCAATTGATGAATGGATAAAGAAACTGTGGTATATATATACAATGGAATTTTACTCAGTCATAAAGAATGATAAAATTATGGCATTTGCAGGCAAGTGGATGAAATTGGAGAATATCATGCTAAGTGAGATAAGCCAATCTCAAAAACCAAAGGATGAATGATATCGCTAATAAGTGGATGATGACAAATAATGGGGGGTGAGAGGGGTTAGTGTTAGGGTTAGAGTTAGGGTTAGGGAGGGGAGCAAGAATGGAGGAAGGAAGGACTGTATAGAGGGTAAAGGGGTGGGAGGTGTGGGGGGGAAGGGAAAAAAAACAGAATGAATCAACCAACATTACCCTATGTAAATTTATGATTACACAAAAGATATGCCTTTATGCCATGTACAAACAGAGAAACAACATGTATCCCATTTGTTTACAATAAAAATAAATAGAAGCTACTCCAACACCTGAAGACTAAATAGCATGCTATTGAATGCAGAGCAGAAGAAATCAGGGAGGAAATTAAGAAATACTTAGAGGTACATGCAAACACCAATTCAACATATAAAAATCTCTGGGACACCATAAGGATAGTGGTAAAAGAAAAGTTCATTCCATTGAGTTCATACATTAAAAGAATAAAAAGTCAACAAATAAATGACCAAACATTACTTCTTAAAGCCCTAGAAAATGAAGATAAATCAACACTAAAAGCTGCAGAAGACAGGAAATAATTAAAATCAGAGCTGAAATTAATGAAATTGAAACAAAAGAAACAATTGAAAAAATTGACAAAAGGAAAAGTTGGTTTTTTGAAAAAAAAATAAATGAAATTAATAAACCCTTAGCCACACTAATGAAGAGAAAGAGAAAATTCAAATTACTAAAATTTTTGATGAAAAAGGAAATATCACAATGGACACTACTGAAATATAGAAGATAATTAGAAACTATTTTGAAAAGTTATACTCAAATAAAATAGAAAATCTTGAAGACATTGACAAGTTTCTAGAGACATATGATCTACCCAAACTGAAGCAGGAGGACATACACAATTTATACAGATGAATTTCAAGCAATGAAGTAGAAGACACCACCAAAGGCCTACAAATAAAAAAAAATACCCATGACCAGATGAATTCTTGGCCAAGTTCTGCAAGATCTTCAAAGAAGAATTAACACCAATACTTCTCAAATTATTTCATGAAATAGAAAAGGTGAGAACCCTCCCGAACTCATTCTCTGTAGCTAGTATCACCCTGATACCAAAATCAGACAAAGACACATCAAGGAAAGGAAACTTTAGACAAATATGCCTGATGAACATAGACAGAAAAATTCTCAATAAAGTTCAGGCAAATTGCATACCAAAGCACATTAAAAAGATAGTGTACCACAATCAAGTGGGGTTCATCCCAGGGATGCAACATATGGTTCAACATATGGAAATCAATAAACATAATATATCTCATCAATAGACTTAAAGACTAAAAACATATGATTATCTCAGTAGAGGCATAAAAAGCATTTGACAAAATACAACACCTCTTCATGTTCAAAACACTAGAAAAACTAGGGCTAATAGGAACATACCTCAACATTGTAAAGGCTATCTATGCTAAGCCCAAGGTCAACATCATTTTAAATGGGGAAAAATTGAAAGCATTCCCTCTAAAAACTGGAACAAGCAGGGATGCCCTCTTTCACCACTTCTATTCAACATATTTCTGGAAAATCTAGCCAGAGCAATTAGACAGACCAAAGAAATTAAAGGGATATGAACAGGAAATGAAGAACTCAAACTATCACTGTTTGCCTACAACATGAGTCTATATTTAGAAGATCCAAAAAACTCCACCAGAAAACTTCTAGAACTCGTAAATGAATTCAGTAAAGTAGTAGGATATAAAATCAATACCCATAAATCAAATGCATTTCTATACATAAGTGATGAATCCACCACAAGATAAATTCAGAAATCTACCCCATCCACAATAACATAAAAAAAAACACGTGGTAATCAATTTAACAGAAGAGGTGAAAGATCTCTACAATGAAAACTACAGAACACTAAAGAAAGAGATTAAAGAAGACTTTAGAAGATGGAAATATCTCTCCTATTCTTGGATAGGCAGAATTAATCTTGTCAAAATGACTGTACTACCAAAAGTGTTATACAAATTCAATGCAATTTCAATTAAAATCCCAATGTCATTTTTCATAGAACTAGATAAAGCAATTATGAAATTCATTTGGAAAAAAAGAGACCAGGAATAGCCAAGGCAATCCTGAGCAGGAAGAGTGAAGCAGGAGGTATCATAATACCAGACCTTAAAGTATACTACAGAGCAATAGTAACAAAAATGACATGGGACTGGTACCAAAATAGACAGGTAGATCAATGGTACAGAGTAGAAGACACAGAGATATACCCACATAAATATAGTTATCTCATACTAGACAAAGGTGCCAAAAACATACAATGGAGAAAAGATAGCCTCTTCAACGAATGGTTCTGGGAAAACTGGAAATCCACATGTAGCAAAATGAAATTGAACCTCTATCTGTCACTGCACAAAATTCAACTCAAAGTGGATCAAATATAGACACTAGAACAGAGACCCTGTACCTAATAGAAGAAAAAGTAGGCACAAATCTTCATCATGTCTGCTTAGGACCTGACTTCCTTAACAAGACTTTTGCACAAGAAGCAAAATCAAGAATCAATAAATGGATGAATTCAAACTAAAAAGCTTCTTCTCAGCAAAGGAAACAATAATGTGAAGAGAGAGCCTACAGAATGGGAGAAAATCTTTTCCACACACACCTCGGATAGAACACTAATCTTCAGGATATATAAAGAACTCAGCAAACTTAACCAAAAAAACAAACAACCCAAACAATAAATGGGCTAAGAAACTGAACAGACACTTCCTAGACTAAGAAATACAATTGATCAAGAAACATGAAAAAATGCTCAACATCTCTAAGAATTAGAGAAATGCAAATCAAAACCACCCTAAGATTCCATCTCACCCCAATTAGAATGGCGATTATCAAGAATACAAGCAACAATAGGTGTTGGAGAGGATGTGGGGAAAAAGGTACACTCATACATTGCTGGTGGGGCTGCAAATTAGTGCAGCCACTCTGGAAAGCAGTGTGGAGATTCCTTAGAAAACTTGGAATGGAACTACCATTTAACCCAGCTATTCCACTCCTTGCTTTATACCCAAAGGACTTAAAATCAGCATACTACAGTGATGCAGACACATCAATATTTATAGCAGCTCAATTCACAATAGCTAAACTATAGAAACAACCTAGGTGCCCTTCAACAGATGAATGGATAAAGAAAATGTGGTACAGATACACAATGGAATATTAGTTAGTCTTAAAGAAAATGAAATTATGGAATTTGCTGCTAAATGGATGGAGCTGGAGAATATCATGCTAAGTGAAATAAACCAATCCCAAAAAAATCAAAGACCAAATGTTTTCTCTGATAAGCAGTTGCTGATCCATAATGGGGAGGTGGAGTTAGGGAAGAATGAAGGAACTTTGGATTGTGCAGAGGGGAGTGAGGGGAGGGGAAAGAGGGGTAGGAAGGACATTGGAATGAGATGGAGATTATTACCCTATATACATGTATGATTATACTATCAGTGTGACTCAGTACCATGTTCAGCCAGAGGAATGAGAAGTTGTGTTCCATTTGTGTGCAATGTGAGAAAATGCATTCTCCTGTCATGTATAATCAATTAGAACAAATTAAAAAATTAAAAAATAAAAAACATTTGACGCATGAATAATTGTGAAATCTATTTTTGTAGACTCAACTTCATTTCGGAACACGTTAGTTTTTTAAATACTAACTTTGTTGCGTTACAATTTACATACTATAAAACTTATTCTTTAAAAATATGCAGTCCAATGGGGTTTTTCAGATTTGTGTGACCATCACTACTATCTAATTCTGAACATTTTCAACATTAAAAAATAAACCATGTACCTATTGCTATTCCCCATTTCTTCTTCCTTCCAGGTCCCTGTAAACTGCTAAACTACTTTCTGTCTCTGTTTTTTTGTCTGTTCTGGACTATGTGACTTTTTTCATCAATAAAATGGTTTCAAAGTTCATCCAAGTTGTAACATGTTTCAGTACTTCATTCTTTATTGTCAAATAATATTCCATTGCATGGCTATAGCACTATTTTTTGTCCATTCAACAGATGATGGACTTTTGGGTTGTTTCTGCTTTTTGGATATTATGAATAATGCGCCTATAAATATCTGTGTACAAGTTTTTGAGCAGATGTATGTTTTTATTTTTCTTGGGTATATGCCTAGGAGTGGAATTGTTGGGTCATATAGCAACTCTATGTCTAATAGTTTGAG
The DNA here is from genome assembly GCF_902686445.1 of Sciurus carolinensis. Taxonomy (NCBI): domain Eukaryota; kingdom Metazoa; phylum Chordata; class Mammalia; order Rodentia; family Sciuridae; genus Sciurus; species Sciurus carolinensis. Next base: position 37,641,826 of record NC_062232.1, read on the forward strand.
GAAGTACCAAATTGTTTTCCAAATTGTAAAATGGTTTCACCATACAATAAATGAGGATTCCAATGTCTCCATATTCTCACTAACTCTTGCTGTTGTGTTTATCTGTACTTTCAGCCATCCTAGTGTGTGTGTGAGGTAGTATGTCATTGTGGTTTTAATTTTAATTTCCCTACTATTGACCATTTTCATGTGATCTTTAGGTATTTGCATATCTTCTTTGAAAAAATTGTCTATTCTCATCAGATATACGTTTCATTGATTGGGTTATTTTTTTTTTCATTGCTGGGAATTCAACTCAGAGCCTCATATATGCTAGGCAAGTGTTCTACCATTGATCTACATCCCCAGTCCAAGTTATTTGTTTTGTAATTGTTTATTTATAAGAGTTCTTTATATATTCTTAATGCAAGTTCCTTATATAATATGATTTATAAAAATTCTCCAATTCTTTTCATTTTGATGGTGTCATTTTAGGTGCAAAAGTTTTTATTTTGAAGAAGCCCACTTCCCTACTTATTTTTCTTTTTTCCACTTGTGATTTAGGTGTTACATCTAAGAAAACATTACCTAATGCAAAGTAATGAAGATTTACTCCTTTGTTTTTTCTAAGAATTTTATAGCTTTATCTTTTACGTTTGGGCTTATCATTGTAGATAATTTTTATATGACGTGAGATATGGGTCTAACCTTATTCTTTTGTATGTGGATATCCACTTGTCCCAGTGCCTTGTGTGTGTGTGTGTGTGTGTGTGTGTGTGTGTGTTGGAGGGGTTTACTAGGGATTGAACTCAGGGGTGCTAGTCCACTGAGCTACATACCCAAACCTTTTTAAAAATTTTATTTTGAAACAGGATCTCACGACTGAGGCTGCCCTCGAATTTTTGATCCTCCTTCCTCAACCTCCTGAGTAACTGGGATCACAGGTATATGCCATTGTACCTGGCCCAGTGCTATTTGTTGAAAAGATGGTTTTTGCCCCATTGAATGGTCTTGGTACCTTTGTTGACAAAATAAATTTTAAATAAACACATCAAAAATGAGAAAGGATAGTATTGAAGTATAATGGGAAAACACATATAGAACTTATTGCTCAGGTCAATGGCCAAATGTATACTTTTAAAAAGGGTCTGTTTCCATGCCTATGGTTCTATCAGTACAATTTTCCAAGTGTGTGCTCCATATCCTTGAAGTTGCACAGAAAAATAAGATGTTACTGGCTCTTCCCTAAGATCTGAGCCTGAGCTTATGCTGTTCTGACAGAATCTCAAGTCCTTTGTAAAATGGAGACAAAATGATACTCTATACTGTTATTGTGTAAATGTCGAATGATGTGGTAAAGTAACATGCTTAGGCGAGTGCTTGGTATTTCTTAAATGTACCATAAATATTAGTTCCATTCTTATATCCTGAGGCTCCATCATGGTATCTTCCCTCACATAGGATGTCACTATACCTTTCTCCATACTTCCCCTTCCACCACTACACCATGGCCTGCCTTTAGGAAGCTATTTCGGGGTGAGGTTGTCTGATTTGTTATGTAGTGGTCCTACGACTCAAGAGAGCAAGATAAAATCAAAGGTAATAGGATGTGCACATCTGTGTGATTCCCTCCTATTAGAATTGAGGACTTAGAGAGGGTAATAATAATGAACTTGCTTTGCAACCCTGTAGTTAAATATAAGCCAAGCCCACCTTGCAGGGTTTCAGTCAGTTCTGTAACTCCACATTTCTATCCCAATCTCCCTGACTGTTTCTCCATCTTTTCTCATTTAATCCCTTTACTCTGAAGCAGTTAGAGGGTTCAGCAGTATTTCTGCCAAGTCTGACACATGTCTTTCTTGAATTTACCATTGTGTTTCTGCTCTCTGCATCTCCAAGCATTTTGCCCCAGGTGCTGAGCAAATTGTATAGTCAGCTAGATAATTCTGAACTCATCAAGGGACTTGCCTCAACAGCTCAGGGTCCTGGTGGAGTATTAGCAATGAAAAAGGGCTGCTGAGATCTGAAAGGGGTTCTGAGGAGGAATAAATGGCCAACATGGCTAAAAATATGGCAAAGAGTGTCCTGAACATCTGGGATTTGCAGAATTCAGTGAACATTAGTTGAAACTTCCACTTGAATATAAGTATCTTTAGACAAATATCTGTTTGCAGTTATCCAAAGTCAACCAATGTATTTTGGGCTAGATAATTCAAAGGAGCTGATATTGCCCATTGGGTGTATGTGTGTATGTGTGTGAAGTGTGTAGTGTGTGTGTGCGCATGCTTGTGTTAGTAAATGATGCTGTCTGCATCAATCTGTGCTGTGTATCACTCTCATAATCATGAGAGGGAATGTTTGATGTATATTTTAAATCCATCATTAATTTCACTTAAGGTTTTGCAGCAACCTGTCATTTGCCCTGAAGGAGGATTTTTAGGTTGTATCTTTGAAAAAAGCCTTCTTCTCACAACTGTGCCAGCCAGGCTGCTCCAGCATGTTCCTATACAGCCTGTCCTGAGAGAAGGATATTGGGATCTTTGAGGAAACCAGACATTTTTTCTTTGCATTTCTAATATTTTTACCAGATTATATGTCTGTTTTTACTCATCGATCCAGTTACATATGCCAACCATGACTTTTATGGGAAATAATTAATTGAATAGTATCTCAGGAATTTTGGGGAGAAGACATTCAATCCAATTTAGGTTAGTTTGAATGAACATTTTTATAATAGTGGGAATCTCAAAAAGACAACCATAAAAACTTTAAAATATAAGAAAAAAATGTAGTTGCTCACAAAACCCCAAACTTTTCCTAGCTCCTCCTCAAATTAAGAGGGCCTATAAATATGAATTTGTGGTCTTTATTACTTGTTTAACCTAAATTGTGGACTGGAGGTGTGACTCAGTGGTAGAGGGCTTACCTAGATGCATGAAGCCCTGAGGTCCATCCCCAGTACTTCAGGTTTAAAAAACCCTTAAATTTTAAGTCTTCATGGGTGAGGAATAATCTTTTGCAAGGCTGAAGGGTGCATGCTCTAGACTGAGGTTTTAGAAAAGTAGAGCTTCTGATTCTGGAATGATTCTTGATACATGTTGATGAATGAATAAGTGTTTTCTAAGTCTCCAGTAATAGGAAAGCCATGGTGAACTTTCTAATTAGAGATCCTAGTAGAAGTACTAGTTCATTGGAATCATAATGCTGTCCCTTAATAAACACTTACTGAGCACCCCCTATCAGTGCTATCAATGGCATTTGATGTCCAAGTTTGAATCAGGTTGACAAAGTCCCTGATATCAAAAGTGATAGTTAACATTTACATAGTGTTCATTGTGCCAAATTCTCTTAAAAATGCTTTATGTGTATTAACTCCCTTAAACCTCACATGAACTCTTTGGGAAATGTGCTATTATTATCCCCATTTTACAGGTGAGGAAACAGAGATTAAATAACTTTTAAGTAAGTCACAGAGCTAGTGGTGAACTGATATTTAATCCAGTTTGTTTTTTGAGGTTAGACTCTCAATGGCTGGGTCACATCACCTCTCAGGGAAAGTAGACCATAAACACACAAACAGGTCAATAAGTAAGATGACTAAATATCCGTGGAAGTACTCTGAAGAAAATAGAAGAAAAAAGTGTTCTTCAGAAAAACAACCAGATGTTCTGACCAGTGGTAATCATTGAAGACAATTCTCTTTGGGTATATTTGAGAATGGAAGGAACTGGTTTAATTTACGAGGGGTGCTGTACCAAAGTACCACAAACAGGAATGTATTGTCACGGTTCTGGAGATCAAGTTGTTGCTGGGGATCTTTCCTTTTGAAAGCCTGTTCCATGCCTCTCTTCTAGTTTCTAATGGTATTCTGGCAATCTTTGGCATTCCTTGGCTGGTAGAAGTATCATCCCAATCTCTGTCTTCATGTTTACATTTGTGTTCTCCCTGTGTGTATCTGTCTCTGAATTTCCTCTTTTTGTAAGAACGCCAGTTGTATTGAGGTAGGGGCCACCCTACTCCAATCTGACTTCAACTTAACTAATTGCATCTGCAATAACCCTAATTCTCAATAAGATCATTTTCTGAGGTTCTGAGAGTTAGGACTTCAACATATGAATTTTTAAGGAACAATTCAATTCATAACAGGTACCCAAAGAAAGCAGTGCTAATGGTAACTTGGAGATAGTTATTTTAAGAGTCTTCCTATTGGTAGGATCTCTAAGGGTAATGAGCTGAAAGGCAGAGTTATCTTTGAATGGAAAGGTCACAACTGAATGAATGAATAAACAAGTTAGCTTTGTCTTTGAAGTTGACAAGATGGATTTACCAGGAGCCTGCACTTGAGCTGTCATTTCAGCTGGCCTCTAAATGTGCTGGTTCATCCATATTTCCTTCCTCAGTTCTCTTTCTGAGCAAAGGTCAGCACTCATGAAAGCAGGGCCTGGGTTAAAGGGATAGTCTGAGAGGTGACTGACTTCCAGGGATGAAATGCTTAGCTTGGTGGTGCTCATGAGAACCTGGCTCTACCTGGTTCAGGCAGACAGAAGGGAAGAAAGAAAGCAGTCCAAACCTAGAAGTAAGACTGGGTAAGGCTGTGGTTGGAATGCTGATATTTTCCACAAAATCTCTGTCTTACATGATTGTGATCCCACTATTAGTCTTATGTCTTGGTTTATTTGTGTTTCTACAACAAAGTACCTGAGATCGGGTAATTTATAAACAATAGGTATTTCTCACAGCTTTCAAGGTCGGGGAGTCTAAGGTCAAAGCACCAGCTGATTTGGTGTTTGCAAAAGACACATTGGTTCCCTGTTGCTGCATCCTCTGAAAGGGATGAATACTGTCTTCATGTGGCAAAGGGGTGAAAGCACTAAATTTACTCCTCAAACCCTTTTATAAAGCACCAACTCAATCCATGAGGGAGGAGCCCTCATACCCTAATTATCTCCCAAAGACTCCACCTCTTACTGTTGCTTTGAGTATGAAGATTCCTCAGAAAACTTGGAATGGAACCACCATTTGGCCCAGCTATCCCACTCCTTGCTTTATACCTAAAGGACTTAAAATCAGCATACTACAGTGACACAGCCATATCAATGTTTATAGCAGGTTAATCCATAATAGCTAAAGTATGGAACCAACCTAGGTGCCCTTCTATATATAAATGGATAAACAAACTGTGGTACATATACACAATCGAATATTACTCAGCCTTAAAGAAGAATGAAATTATGGCATTTGCTGGTAAATGGATGGAGCTGGAGAATATTATGCTAAGCAAAATAAGCCAATCCCAAAGAACCAAAGGCCAAATGTTTTCTCTGATATGCAGATGCTAATTTACACTGGGGGGTGCTAGGGAAAAATAGAGGTACTTTGGATTAGACACAGGGAGTGGATTATAAGTGAGGGAGGGGATATGGGGATAAGAAGGATAGTAGAACGAATTGGACATTATTACCCTATGTGCATGTATGATTATATGACCTGCGTAACTCTACATCATGGACAACCAGAAGAATGAGAAGTTATAACTCCATTTATGTATGATGTGTCAAAATGCATTTTACTGTCATGTATAACTAATTAGAGCAAATAAAAACAGAGAAAAATATTGTTGCTTTGGGGAACACATTTCTTTCTTTTCTCTCCCTCCCTTCCTCCCATCCTCCTTTCATTCTTTCCTTTCCAGTGCTGGGGTTCAAACCCAGGGCCCTGCACATGTTAGTAAGGCACTCTACACTCCCAGCCCCAGGATTAAGTTTCAATAGGAATTTCATAATGACACAAATATTCAAACTTTAGCACTAAAGTAAATACAGCAAATCTGTGCCTGAACAATTGGCCATGAAGGATAAGAGCTAAAGGCAGAATGTGAAGTTCCTTTCATTTTTCTGGGTATGAAGACAGCCCAAGTATTAAAAATATTGTCCTGGAGCTGGGGTTGTGGCTCTTGCCTGGCATGTGTAAGGCACTGGGTTTGATTCTCAGCATCACATAAAAATAAATAAATAAAATAAAGGTCCATCAACAACTAAAATATATTTTTAAAAATATTGTCCTGGAACACCTTTAATATCTTCCCTGATAGCTCTGCCATCTCCTAGTTCCCCTCCCTTTTTCTCTAGTCTAGTATGTTCCCACTATCTGCCCTCCTCCTAAGAAGGAAATTGTCCTCCTTTGCAATTAGATTTTCCAATCCTTCAGTGAAGAGCATCTCCTCAGATAGGGATTCAGATTCATAAATCTAGGCAAATCCACGGTAATTTTCAACCTTGCCTGCACATCAAAATTGCCCAAAGAGTTTTTAAAATACTCATGCCTGGGTTCCACTTAAACTGATTTCCATTTAATTGATGTGGAGTGTGACCTGGGCCTCAGGATTTGCAAAACTCCCCAAGTGATTCTAAGGATCCTCCATGATTGTGATTACTGCTTTAATGTAAAAGTTTTAAAAGAAGGTTGTCATTGTACACATATGATTAAATGAATGGTGTGAATCTACATTGTGCCCAACAATATAAATGAAAAGTTGCAACCCATTTGTGTATAAAGAATCAAAACGCAGTCTGTAAAAATAAAAAAAAATTTAAAATTTAAAAAATTAAAAAGAAGGTTGTCATTAACAATGATGAATTAGAAGAGGTTGAAAAGGTAAATGACATGACAAAGTGAATTTGATTTTGATAGAATCGAATTGAGGGGGGTTGGGAGGGGTTAGGAAGGGTAATTTTTGTCAATGGGAATCCCATGTACGTGATCTAGTGGGGTCTTTGGGGTCATTTATCTCTGAAATAGTGTTCTTAATATACTCTATACTGCATGGCTTTCCCTTTATCTCTCTTTCTGAACCCATTAATTCCCAAGATTGGCTTTTAGGAGATTCTGAGGCTCTAGAGATTCTGATGGCAAGTGTGGATGTGAGTGGGTGTGTGGGGGAAGAGGGCAGGTTGCAGTGGCAGGCCAAACAGCAGATGTTTCTGAGTCTGACTGATTTGATAGGCAGATATTTACATCAGGGGCTTCTTGAGCAGCCTAAATAAATACCAGAAAGTGATCAATTCATATACCTTGGGAATAAAATAGAGTGGAAATCCTTTCTTTAAATGAAAGTCTCTGAAATCACAAGATGCCCAGATAGCTGTGGAATAAAAATTGCATCCTCTACAAAAGGAATTTAACTTGGATTGGATCTAGGAATCAGCTAAGAACTACTAGAATCCAAAGAATGAGGGCCAGTAGTGGCAAATAGGACAGGAGAAATAGGGGGACTAGGTTTGCCTCTGTTTTTAATTAGCATCTTCCTTGGTGCTGTGCAGAGAGGTGACATGGAGCATTAATTAAATTTGCAGCTGATGCTAAATTGGGATGTGTTCCAAGAGCTAATGAGGAGTAACACACAAAGGTGAGGGAGGAAGAAAACAAGACTCCTCCAAAGAAATCATCTTTCCCCAGACGGATGCAGGGTTCCCAGGGAACACAGGTCCTCATCAAGAGAATAGCACTAGGAAAAAAAAAAACCCAAGAGATGATACTGGAAAAATATGATATGGAATAAAAAGCCTGCTTCTAGATCTCTTTCATCTTAAATATCCATGTTTCTTCTTTTTAAAAGAATTTCTTTGTTTTCTCCTAAAAGTTATCTTTTGGTGAACCACAGCGCAATAACTCAGTGATTCTCCAATGGTGGTTCCTGAACTAGCAGCATCAGCATTACCTGGGAACTTATTAGAAATGTACATTCTGGGTCCCATCCCAGATTTTAACTGTGTTTTAGCAAACCTAACAGGTGATAGATATTATCCTCACTCAAATTGAAGAACATCTGTAATAAGGACTCATGCCAGGCGCTAAAGAAATAGGTCTTCTCTGGGGGGCAGCTCTTTCTCCCTGACTGAACATTTGTATTAGAACAGGTTCAAAGAATTTCAGGTCCCTTGAAATGGTGCTTTAGTTATTCTACCCCTGTCCATGGGGTCTTGGCCCAGAAGCTGAAAGCGGAAATAGTCACTGATGTGATCTCTATTCTTTAAAGTTGTGTCTGGGTCAGCCCTGAATGTGAAAGCTAGAAAAAGCCTGGGAGAGGAACTTGTCCCTCATCTCCAGATGAGGATGCAGAGAGGCAAAGTGTCTTGCCTATAGATGCCTGTGAATGTAAAATGATCCTGTACTATTGTAGGAACTTCTTATTAGGGCCTACCTGGGACAAGAGTCCTTATCTCTTGACTCCTGGTCCAAGGGCTCTCTTTCTTCCCACAGGGAACCCATCTTCAAGTTGGTTAATGTAGGTGTTTCAGGGATCTCAAAGTGTATTCATTCTATGTGGCCTGTGGCATATCTATGGGCTGATAGAGGGGGAGACAGGAAAAGGTTGGTCCCACCCTGTTCAGATTCTGAACTTTTCCTTGCTTTTATGATAAGATGGATTCACTAGATTTGGCAAAGGGAATTGAGATACTTCTTCTTGTGTGTGTGTGTTGGGGTGGTACTGGGGATTGAACCCTCCCAAACCACTGGGATTACAGGTATATGCCACCACACTTCTTCACAGGAATCCTTAGTTCTACAACTTTTATAACACACGTATTCATCACTTACTATATGCACGGCCCTGCTAGGCACTGTGGGAGTTACATGAATTTATCATTAGCTCCCCAATGAAAAAGAAGTAAGGACTACTTTTTCTATAGTGAATTTTTCCTCTTAATTTGGGTTCTTACCTTGGTTTGAACAAGTTTTCTGCCAGCAAGTTTTCCAGAAAGGATCCTTATTTTAATGGATGTATCTTTTGATAAAGACATAGGAAGCAGAAAAGGAACATTTAAAATTCCTTCTTTTATTTTGTGGTATTGGGCATTGAACCCAGGGCCTTGCACATGTTAAGCAAGCACTCTACCATTGAGCTACATCCCCAGCTCTAAAATGCCTTTTTTTGTGTGTGCTGGGGATTGAACCCAGGGCCCTGTGCTTGCTAGGCAAGCACTCTACCAACTGAGCTATATCCCCAACCCTAAAATTCCTTCTTTTTTTATCCCAATGTTTTTCTTCCCCCTTTCCCATTGCTGTTGTCATCACCTCCAATGTTCCCCATATAGATGATTCCGAGGGTTGGTTCCCAGTCTTCATCTTCCTTGATCTACCAGCAGTATGGTTTCTTGCATGTTTTTCACTTGCTTTCCAATACATTGGACTCTCTCACTTTCGTCCATCCCTGATGCTTCTTCTCAGTGTTCTTTGATGGTTTTTCCTTTTCCCCCAGAAGTCTCAACATAGGAATGACCTTGCCCTTGAGCTTCTCTTCCCTATCTGCATTAATTTCTTTGGTGATTTCATTCGATCAGAAGGGTTTAAATACCATGCTGTCTCCAGATCTCATTCTTCAATACTAGGCTCTATTACTAATTATGTACTAGATATTCAACATGAACCCAGGTCTTTCTCATAGATTTTTCACCTAATATACCGGGAGACCCCAGAAAGCTTGCTTTATCTGACCACTTCTCTCTATGTCCACTGCCACATCCCTGGATCAAGCTGCCATCATCACTCACCCCTGAATTTCTTTAGTAGCCTCTTATCCAGCCTCCTGTGCAGTATATTCTTCAAACAATGACCAGTAGTCATGGTAATTTTTAGAGGTATAAATCAGATCATGGCATACCTCTGGTTGAAACTCTCCGTCTATTTTCCATTTTATGTTGAGTAAAAGTCAAAGACTTCATTTCATACTAATTCCTTTCAACTCATTCCATTACAGTCTCACTAGTCTTACTGTTGTTTGACAAGCCCAAACATACTCCAGGCTTGAAGCCTTTGCACTGACTGTGTCCTCTGTCTAGAATGCTCTTTCTCCATATATATGTATGACTCACTCCACTCAGCATCTCCTTTAAGCATTTTCTAAGACATCACAGTTGTGGGGTTAATTTTATGGGAAGTAGACTCTGAGATGATGTTTGGCATGCAGGATGTTTATAAGGAGTGTTCTTGGGATCAACATATGTGGAAGGAAGGGGAAGGAAGCAGGAGCGGGTAGGGGAGAAGTCCAGCTGTGACCCAGGCTTGATGACAAGCTTGACTGGCCCTACACTGAGATCTGGAACAAAAATTGCCTGTCATAGTTGTCCCCTACTGGGATGAAAGGGCTAACCATTTATGTTCCTCTTTCTTATGAAATGTGACCTTGGGTGAAGTGGTTTTTTGCAG